>NC_058132.1:435691477-435721476 GCF_016433145.1 Gracilinanus agilis
CCCACTCCCCTGCTCCCCTTGGTTTATCCCTTCTGACTTTCTCAGAAGGGTTAGATAAGAGTTTTATGTCCCAATGGATAGTATAGCTACTCTTCCCTCTCAGGGTTGATTACACTGAGAGTAAGGTTTGATTATTACCTCTTAATGCTCTCTTCCTCTCCTTCTTATAATAGTATTCATCCCTTCTCCTTCCCATGCCCTCTTTATGTGTAATAGAATATCCTATTTTTCTTATTCACTGAAGTTTCTCTTGGTGTCCCCTACTATTCACCCCGTCCTTCCCATCCCCCATGTCATCTTAGATTATTTAGTGTTCCACCCTCACCCTGTGAATTATTCTTCTGCTTACTATAATAGTGAATACTATAATAGTGACTAGAGTTCACTACAGAGTATTATACATAACATTTCTCTACAAAGGAATACAGATAATTAGATCTTACTGAGGCCCTTAAAAAGGCAAATTTAAAAATTATAAGTTTTTTTTTTCTTTTCCCTCTGTTTCTTATTTACCTTTTCATGTTTCTCTCAATTTTTGTGGTTGGATATCATACTTTCCATTTAGCCCTGGTCTTTTCTGCGCAAATACTTGGAATTTTTAAATTTTGTTGAATGCCCATACTTTCCCCTGGAAATATATAGTCAATTTTGATGGGTAGTTGATCCGTGGTTGCAGGCGCAGCTCTCTTGCTTTTCTCAATATCGTATTCCAAGTCTCATGGTCTTTTAGAGTGGAGGCTGCCAGATCCTGTGTGATCCTGATTGCTGTTCCTTGATATTTGAATTGTCTCTTTCTGGCTTCTTGAAAGATTTTTTCTTTTGCTTGAAAGCTCTTGAATTTGGCAATTATATTCCTCGGCGTTTTCTTATCTGGATCGAATGTCGCAGGTGTTCTATGGATCCTTTCAATGGCTATATTGCCCTCTTGTTGTAGGACTTCAGGGCAATTTTGCTGAATAATTTCTTTTAGTATAGAGTCCAGGTTTGTATTAATTTCTGGTTTTTCTGGAAGACCAATTATTCTCAAATTGTCTCTTCTAGACTGGTTTTCTTGGTCTGTCACTCTCTCATTGAGATATATCATGTTTCCTTCTATTTTTTCAGTCTTTTGACTTTGTTTTATTTGTTCTTGTTGTCTTGAGAGATCATTAGCTTCTAATTGCTCAATTCTAGCTTTTAAGGATTGGTTTTTGTCTATAATCTTTCGGTTTTCAGCTATAATCTTTTGGTTTTCGGCTATAAACTTCTGGTTTTCCTTTTTGCTCTGGTCATTTCTGGTGTTCAATTTGCTTATCAGTTCATTTGATTTCTGAGCCTCACTTTCCAATTGCAAGATTCTACCTTTTAAACTGTTATTTTCTTGCCAGATCACTTCCATTTTCCTCAAAATCTCAGTTTTGAACTCTTCCATAGGTTGTGACCCATTTTCCTTATTTGAGGTGGGTCCAGATGCTTGTTTGTTCTCCTCCTCTGTTTGCTTGGTTGTCTGGATTTTCTCTGTGTAAAAGTTGTCGAGTGTTAAAGACTTTTTTTTCTTGTTGTTAATCTTTCTCTTCTGAACATCCTGAGTCTGGGTAGCCATCATTAGCCCAACGGCTTCTCAGCTTTATCCTCGCGCTCAGGGTCTGTCCGCAGTCTTTTGGCTCCTGAGGTGTGAGTTCTGGTTTTTTCCAAGGTCAAGCCCCCTGGTGAACCCCCTTGCTTGATCCTCTGCCGTAGGTTCCTTTACAAGTCTCAGGGCACTGTTTCCACAGTTGTATACCTGTCTGCACTGGTTCCCCACTCAGGGTTTCAGAGCTTTAGCTTGTGGCTGTGTCTGTCTCCACCCACGCCTCCGCACGCACCTGTGCTCTGAGCACGTGCTCAAAGTTTGTGTGCATTCTTTAGCTTATTGGGGTCCCAAATCTTGCTGATCTCAGGAACAGGCCCCGGAGCTGCCAATGACTCAATGGGTGCCCCAAACTTGCTTTATTTCTTTTTAGCTGGCTTTGGCGTTATAGGCGGTGTGTGTGGAGGGGGTGGTGGTGGGGTGGTTGCTCAGTCTGCAATTTAGTGAGAGCTGTTTCACCCCTTTATAGCATGGAAATGCCCTGATTCCATGTACCTTCCACACTACACCCTTTTGTGGGGTTCCTCCGTTCATCTGGACTTGTTTTTATGTTCCCTTGAGGAGTCTTGTGTGTTTCTGTCAGGAAAGGTTAAGAGTTGCCTTTTACTCTGCTGCCATCTTAACCCGGAAGCCTTTTAGATCTTTTTTTAAAGCTCTCCCAAAATCTCTTTTTGAGTTTGTGGCCATTTATTGTATTTCTTTGCTGTTTTTGAAATAGATGTTATTATTTCACTGTCTTCTGAATTTGAGCCATAATATTTTCTGTCCCCATAATAATTATCAGTAATTATTTTCTTTCTCCTTTGCTTGATCATTTTAATGTATTCATTATTTAAAATCTTAGCTGCCAAACCAATATATTTAATTATTGGCTTTTTACTTCACTCTCAAGTTTCCTACTTTGTTGGAATACGCTACACCAAAGTTCAAGATTTTTTATTGTATATGTTTACTTTTACCTGAATCCTATTTTTCTATGTGTTTGTTTTTACCAGGGTCATATTTTAATGTGTTTATTTTTTTTGAATACTCTAGTTTTTCCATTTTTGATTATCTGGTGTTTGATGTAATACTGGATTCTAATTTAAGTCCAAGTATATGATTGACTTCAGGTGTTCCAACAAGAAAAAGTGGGCAGTTCTGTCACTGCTGCTGCCAGAATCCATTCTCCTCCCTCATATAGCAGCAACTAGGAATTTCACTTTTCTTGGAAATACCATAGTAGCAAGGCTTCTGTCTTCTAGAAACCACACTTGTCCAGTCTACATTCCATGGGCCTCCAAAGTTCCTTGTTTTCTAGCAGCAACACTTGAATTTCTGCTCTCAAGGCCCAGTTGTTCATTTTAATCTATCACCAAGAATGCTGTAAATAAGAATATCCAGGAATGTTAATGTAGGAATGTTAAGTGGGGGTGGGTGGGTGTGGGGGACTCAGAATAATTGTTTGGGCCTGCACAATGGACAACTGCTGGAGATAGATGTAAAAAAAACCCCTCTATTTAATAAATATTGGAAAAGTTTTGAGGAAAGGTAAGGAAAGGTAACAAAAGTTAAGGATTAGGATCCCTAAATCTAACAGGGGGCTAAGTTTTTACCCACTTCCCTCTAGTTTGCAAGAGCTTGCTTCTTGCTCAGGCTTCCCTGAGCCTAACTTACAACTTCTAATCACTGAACTAAATCCCCAGAATCTATGATAAATAATATATTCTAAAAATACACTGTGTCCTAGTGTCTCTTCAGATCACTTCTCCAACTCAGTACTTTCATGGCTAGTCAGGCTTCTGGGTCTTTGGTAGGTCTCAAAGACCTTGCCCATTCTACAGATACACAGAGGGGGAAAAGCTGCCTCTCTGTTTCTTATATAAGTAAGTTTACTGTCTCCTTAGATCTATTTCAGCTTCAAACCAGTTTGGTTATTCACTCTCTCTGCCAACTGCCGTCCCTTTCAGGCCTAGCTAGACTTTTCAGCCTATGCATGCCTCAAAATGACTTGACCCTCTCAGGTGCCACACAGAGTAAAAACTGCTTCTCTCTTTCTCTTTTCTGTTGATTTCCCCCACAAAATTATTCCAGAAACTATAACCTGTTCTCCTCTTTCACCTGCCACTAGGTTTTTCAGTGTTCCAGGGGACAGAAACACTAGCTTCCTCCTAAAGAAAAAAAAAAAAACCTCCAAGAGACCCCCTGCTGTGTAGGTTGGCAGTTGTAAAATCAACTGACTCCAGTTATCCAGAATTCCAACAGGCACCCTTCCCAATATTCTCTCTGGCTTCAATGAAACCTTATCCACTATTATTTACCCTGTCCTTAGCTGCTAAGATCCCAATTACTCCAAATGCTCTTCATCAGCTCTATGGCATAATTAGTCCTAATAGAGTGTCCATAAACACCATGGTGTCCACTTCTTCAATCTCTATCTGTGGGTCAATGGGGGTCTCTGAAGTGGAGTCTGCAGCTGATACAGCAGCACATTTCAGCCTAAGTAACAGTGATATCCTTGGGGATGCAGGCAAACAAGGTGGGATTATTAATCTTGGCCCCTTGTTGATTCTACTTTTCTTGCTCTGGTCCTGTCTCCAGGAGCTATGACAATTGAATTAAAGCCAGGGAAGTCAGAAACCTTCATCTACAGTTTTCTTAGGCTTTTCATCTTCACTCCCTACTCCTGTCTGTTTTTTACCACTTTTAGTTTTGATATTATAAAGTTATTTTTGGTTATTTTTTTTAAACCCTTGTACTTCGGTGTATTGTCTCATAGGTGGAAGAGTGGTAAGGGTGGGCAATGGGGGTCAAGTGACTTGCCCAGGGTCACACAGCTGGGAAGTGGCTGAGGCCGGGTTTGAACCTAGGACCTCCTGTCTCTAGGCCTGACTCTCACTCCACTGAGCTACCCAGCTGCCCCCTATTTTTGGTTATTTTTGAGGGGCAAAGGTATTAAGAGCATGAGAGCATTTCATGTCCATCTTCCTACCCCAATGTATCTCTTCATGTCCTATTTTCAATCTCTACTTAATAATAACTAACTAAAAAATAGATCAGCTTCAAATTAAGCCTTAAGTTCTCCAATCACAAAAATTTGCCACATTTCTAGATCTCTACCAGTAGTTTTCTGTTCCATTTTTTGTGCAGGGTTAATGATGTGCGTTAAAATATAGAATTCTTCTTCTAAAAAGCATGAAAAAGCGAGAAACCCTGAAATCACAAAGCAATAGAAGGATATTTTAAAATGTATTAAAATATATCTATAATTAAAAGTTTACATTATTTATAGTAGGGAAATATTAGAAAATTTCTCAGTAACAGAAGAAAATTGAGGGTGCTTATTACCTTCAATGAATTCCAGAGAGCAGCAAGAAAAAAGAAAGAAATTAAAATCATAAACATTACAGTCATCCTTATTTGCTAGAAGCATGATGGTTTACTTAGACAATCTTCTATATTCAGCAAAGAAACTAATAAATAAAATAGTTCAGTAAAACTGCACAATAAGAAACAAAGCTATAAAAATCAGTTGCCATACTATTTTGAGGCAACCAAATCTAGAAGAAAATAATAAAAATTATGGTACCATAAAAATAACTACAAAATACTTAGAATACTTCAAGTAGCAAAAAACTTGAAACAAAGAAGATGCTAATATATTAGAGGCATGGCTATGTAAAGTGTGGGACGTGAATGGAATGACTTCTTGAATATCAAGAATACAGAGTAAAATGGGAAGACATGGAAACATTATACACAATAAATAGAAACGTATAAATGGAAATGAAGTATTAAGAGTAAAAATTGAACACTTCTCAAAAAATGGACAATTTTATTGTCAAATTGAAATTACATTGACCAACTTGACTCCAAAGAATAGGTATGAAAATAAATTATCTTTTATTCTTTACAGTGGTAAGTGACTTTAAGTATGGAACAATGCAATTAATATTAGGTTTGTTTGTTTAGTTAGTTGTTGATTTTATTTCTCTTTTCTATTCATTTTAAAGGGTAACTAGCTGTATTTGGGAGGGAGAAAGTGAAACAGGCAAAAATAAAAGATAGCAATTTTAAAAGTCATGCAAAGAAAGTGATATCACATTTGAGGTTAATTTGCTAGGAAATAGCTATGGACTGATTTCATTCTTTCTCCCAATGGAGATTATATAAAATTAATGCTGATAGTTCTAATTGTTTTGAAGACATTTGTGAGAAGTGAAATTGACATCTCATTGATTTCCTGTTTCCCTCTGGATCAGGGAACTCAATTTTTTCTTGTGTTCACTACATTTATTTCAACTTTTATCTGCTTGTCTCTCAGCATAGTTTAATACTCAATCCTAGCTGTAAGCCCCCTGCTGTCTCTACTACTGCTGATTTATGTTCCTTGTTACGGTCCATTTTAGAATTCTAAAAGTGTATGTTAAGACTGATACTATATATGTAGTAATTACTTTTATTCACATTGAGCTTTGATTTCAGGGTGGCATGTCAGTTAATCAATTAGTCAGCACTTATTTAGAGTCTAATAATTTCCAGAAAATGTGGCAAGCATTGAGAATACAAAAAGAAGTAAAAGACAGTCCCTGTTCTCAAGGAACCTATAATCTAACAAGGAAAGTAACATGAAAATCAATTTATATAATGCAAGATATAATATATATATATATATACATACATACATATATATGACAATAGGAAATAATTAACAAATGTAAGATTAAAATTAATATCCAATAACTCCAAGTATCATGTTTTATAAGATTTACTAATAAACACTTTAAGTAGAAGAAATCAAAAGAACAAAAGTAAAACTTGAGTAAAAAACATCTGCCTCTCACCTCACCCCACCTACACCAGTCACATTTCTTGGAGAAGAGAGTGTGAAAGGTGGGAGTACACAAGACTTATATCCTCCCTACATTGGAATGTAACATGAGAAGGAACATGGGAAGCTGGGATTTAGAGTCCTGGGGAGAAAATCCTAATTACACACAGAGAGTAGAATTAAGAGTGGTTGGGAAAGACTCCCTATAAATAATATGATTTTAGTAGGGACTAAAAAGAAGCCAAGAAAGTCACAAGATAGAATTAAAAATGGAGAGAATTGGTTCCGGGTTAAGATGGCGGCAGAGTAAGAAGCAGCTCTTAACCTCTCCTGACCAAAACACACAAAACTCCTCAAGGGGACATAAAAACAAGTCCAGACGAACGGAGGAACCCCACAACAGGGCACAGCAAGGAAGGTACGTGGAATCGAGACATTTCCAGGCTATAAAGGGCTCTCACTAAATCGCGGGCTGAGCAACCACCCCACCCCCACCCCCTCCACACACAACATCTATAGCGCTGAAGCCAGCTAAAAAGAAATAGAGCAAGTTTGGGGCACCCATCGAGTCATTGGCAGCTCCGGGGCCTGTTCCTGAGAGCAGCAAGATTTAAGACCCCAGTAAGCCAAAGAACGCAAGCGAAATCTCAGCGCCGGAGCAGAAAGTGGACGCTGGGTGCAGAGCGCAGGCTGAGCAGAGCACAGGCACGGGCGGAGGCTTGGTGGAGGCAGACACAGCCAGGAACTAAAGCTCTGAAAACCTGAGTGGGGAACCAGTACAGACAGGTACTCCTGAGGTCTGAGGTCTCGTTTTTTCCAAGGTCAAGCCCCCTGGTGGACCCTCTTGCTTGATCCTCTGCAGGAGGCTCCTTTACAAGTCTCAGGGCACTGCTTCCACAGTCATATACCTGTCTGCACTGGTTCCCCACTCAGGGTTTTAGAGCCTTCGCTTCTGCCTGTGTCCACCTCTGCCCACGTCTCCACCCACACCTGTGCTCTGGGTCCTCGCTCTGAGTCCTTGCGCGTTCCTCAGATTTTTGGGGACCTAAATCTTGCTGCTCTCAGGAACAGGCCCTGGAGCTGCCAATGACTCGATGGGTGCCTCAAACTTGCTCTATTTCTTTTGACCTGGCTTCGGTGCTGCAAGTGCGGGGTGGAAGGGGGGGGTGGTTGCCCAGCCCGCGATTTAGTGAGAGCTGTTTCACCCCTTTATAGCATGGAAATGCCCCGATTCCAGGTACCTTCCGCGCTGCACCCTGTTGTGGGGTCCCTCCATTCAACTGGGTTTGTTTTTATGTCTCCTTGAGGGAAGTCCTGTATGTTTCAGTCAGGAGAGGTTAAGCACTGCTTTTTACTCTGCCTCTATCTTAACCCAGAACCCTGTATGAAGACTTTTAATTTAATGTAATCAAAATTATTTATTTTACATTTTGTATTTTTTTCTAACTCTTTCTTGATTTAAAAATCTTTTCTTTCCCAGAGATCTGACAACTATCCTATTCTGTGTTCACCAATTTTACTTATATTTTCATTCTTTATATTCAAGTAATTCACTGATTTTTAATTTATCTTAGTGTAGGCTATGAGATGTTGATTGAGACCCGTTTTCTCCTATATTGTTTTCCAATTTTCCCAGAAGTTTTTGTCAAGTAATGGATTTTTGACCCCAAAGCTGGGCTTTTTGCATTTATCATAGACTATCTTGCTCATGTAACTTGCCCCAAACCTATTCCACTGATCATCCCTTCTGGCTCTTAGCCAGTACCATATTGGTTTGATGACCACTGCTTTATAGTATAGTTTAATATCTGGTACTTGCTAGGCCACCTTCTTCACATTTTTTTTTCATTATTTACCTTGATATTCTTGATCTTCTGTTCTTCCAAATGAACTTTGTTACAGTTTTTTTCTAATTCAGTAAAAAGTTTCTTAGTAGTTTGATAGGTATGGCACTAAATATGTGAATTAATTTGGGAGGAATGTAATTTTTATTATATTAGCTCATCCTATCCATGAGCAATTAATGTTTTTCCGATTGTTTAGATCTAGTTTTAATTATGTAGAAGGTGTTTTGTAGTTGCGCTCATATAATTCCTGTGTTTGTCTGCACAGAGAGATTCCTAAGTATTTTATATTGTCTAGAACAATGATGGGCACTTTTTAAAGAGAGGGCCAAAGGAAAGGAAATGCTCATCTTTCAGTCTGTTTCTAAAGCATCTCTTTAAAAATTTCATTGTATTGAAACCTACTCTTTGTATTCATCGAATTAAGAATAATTTCGTGGGGCCAGATAGAACATTTCAGGGGGCTGCATCTACCGTGTGTACCATAGATTGCCCAACACTGGTCTAGGGTGATTTTAAGTGGAATTTCTCTTTAACTCTTGCTGCTGAGATGTGTTGGAAATATATAGAAATGTTGATATTTTGTATCCTGGAATTGTAATAGACTAATATATAAATTAAGATTTTTGGCATTTAGTGTAAATAGCACCCAGGCTGTCAGATAAGACCTAAAGATTCCAATGATGGAATAGTGGCAAGGAAGGAAGTCTTTCCTGAGGACTCTTTTATGGAGGAAACAGTGTGATGCTGTTTAACTGCCTCAAATGGAGAGCCCTGGAGAGAGGATTTTCCTCAATTAAAGAGTCATCTGTTCTGCCAGGAAGTGTGAGTATGGGCATTAATCACAGCTCTGAAAGGTGGACTTGCATACTGGATAAGTTCTCTGCCTTAATTCTCTCTTTGTATTAATTTTGCTAAGGACCTGTTCCTGGAAGCCATGGATCATCACTGAAACAGAAGTGAACTCAGTTGTGAGACATTCATTCCCCTTCTAGCCAGTTAGGCTAAACCATGCAGCTGGGCAAGGTATAGTGTAGATCCTCACTCAGCTCCCAGTCCCTGAGCTTTGCCCTTATATACCTAGTTTAGAGTGACCTCTCCCTACATCTTTTACCCTTAAAGGCATTATTAAATAGTGGTTTTTAACTTCTTTTTTGTTATTCCTTCTTCACAATCCAAAGGGCTCATTATAGCTTAATAGGTAATCTCTAGCCGGTTAGGTCTGAAGTGACAGTTGGTCTCAACTGTCTTCATTCATTTCCCAAGTCCTATGTTTTATGGGTATAATGCAGGGTTGCAGCAAAAATCCCTTGCATTTGCAAACCAACTGTAGCAACCCCTGGCAGTTGGAGGGAATATAATGTTGACCCAGCCAGGGTGCTGGTCTCACAGGAAAACCATTAGAGCTGGTATATAAATATCCCTGGAGTACCAACTGAAGGGCCTTTTGCTTTTGGCGCTTTGGGGCTTTGCCTGATATCCCTTGATCACTCCGTTGACATCCTGCTTATTCCCTGGATTTTTTCATTGGACCCTGGGAAGAGGGTGTATTTTTGGTGGATGGAAATCATGGGAATTAGCTTCTATAGGCATGCAGGGACAAACCTAAACTAAGCCATCACATCATCCAGTAATTTGATAAACCTTATTACCTCAGGGCAGTAAAATTATCCCTGGCTGAGGGAGCTGGCTCCTTTAGCTTCATCCCCTCTTCTGTGACCTTCCCCCAGCACCATCTTCTCACTTAGCAGTGGTTACCAGACCCTATTCCCTTTTCCCTTCAGCTTACCCTTGGAATTAATAACCCCCTTTGGCTTTTATACAAAGAGCTTCTGGTGAATCATTGTACCCACTACTATGGCAAAGGCTGAAGAGGGAAAGAAATAACTTTTCTTTATTTCTTGAGGGCTAAACCAGGCATCCATCTTGGGCAGGAAGTGAATTAGCTTCCTCTTCCTGTACACTGAGATTTGATCTCCAGAAGGGAGAGGCTCTTTACTCCTCCCCCAAGGAGCTTTGAATAACAGCAGGAGGCAAAATAAAACCTTCAGTCAGACCCATACAATCTCTGGATGGCCTAAGTTGCTCTGTATTTAGAGATAGCCTTCCCTGACTAGTGACCCAGCTTATATTACCCTGTGCCCTCAAGTCCAAGCCTCTTGATTAGCAGCCCTTCATCATATTCTCCTTTTATTCTATAACATGGGTGTGGATATGATTCCCATTTGTATTTGTCTCAGTTAGTTATCCTTTTTCACCCAAACTTTCCTCCTTCTCTGCTTCTCTAAACCTAGGGTTTATTTTACCCATTTACACAATTTTGCTAAAGTTATTGATTATTTCCACTAGTTTTTCATTAATTCTCTAGGATTTTCTAAGTAAAGTATCATATCATCTACAAAGAGTGATAGCCTGGTATCTTCATCTCCTATTTTAATATCTTCAATTTCTTTTTCTTCTCTAAAGGTTACTGTTAGTGTTTATAGTACTATATTAAATAATAGAGGTGATAATGGGCATCCTTGTTTAACTTCTGATCTTATTGGAAATGCTTCTAATTTTTCACCATTGCAGATGATGCTTGGTGATGATTTTAGGTAACTACTGTTTATTATTTTCAGGAAAGGTACTTCTATTCCGTACTTTCTAGTATTTTCAATAGGAATGGATATTGTATTTTGTCAAAAGGATTTTTCAGCATCTGTTGAGATAATCATGTGATTTTTTTTGGTGTGCTTGTTGATATGGTCAATTATGTGAATGGTTTTCCCAATATTGAACCATCCTTGCATTCCTGGTATAAATCCCACCTGATCATAATGAATAACCCTCGTGATCACTTGCTGGAGTCTTTTTGCTAGTATTCTGTTTAAGATTTTTGCCTCCATGTTTATTAAGGAGATTGGTCTGTATTTTTCTTTCTCTTTTTTTTTGATCTACCTGGATTTGGGATCAGTATCATATTTGTGTCATGAAAGGAATTTGGTAGAATTCTTTCTTTGCTTATCATGTCAAATAGTTTGTATAGTATTGGGATTACCTGTTCTTTGAATGTTTGATAGAATTCACTTATGAATTTATCTGGTCTTGAAGATTTTTTTCTTAGGGATTTTTTGATGGCTTGTTCAATTTTGTTTTCTGATATGAGAATATTTAAGTATTGTATTTCTTATTTTGTTAATCTAGGCAATTTATATTTTTGTAAATATGCATCCATATCACCTAGATTGCTATACTTACAGCCATATAATTGGACAAGAGTTTTTTAATAATTGCATTGATTTCCCATTCATTAGAGGTGAGGTCTCCCTTTTCATTATTGATACTGTTAATTTGTTTTCCTTTTTTCCTTTTTTTTTCATTAGACTGACAAGTACATTGTCAATTTTGTTTTTTCCAAAGTACCAGCTTCTAGCCTTATTTATTAATTCAATAAGTCTTTTACTTTGAATTTTATTAATTTATCCTTTCATTTTTATGATCGCTAATTCAGTTTTCATCTGGGGATTTGTAATCTGTTTGCTTTCTAGTTTTTTGATTTGCATGCCCAATTCATTGTTCTTTGCCCTCCCTAATTTGTTAATATATGCACTCAAAGATATAAATTTCCCTCTGACTACTGCTTTAGCTGCATCCCACAGATTTTGGTAGGATGTCTCATCATTGTCATTCTCTTCAATGAAATTATTAATAGTTTCTATGATTTGTTTTTTAACTAACTGATTTCGGAAAGTCATATTATTTAATTTCCAGTTAATTTTTTATTTGGCTATCCATTGACCCTTACTGATTACTATTTTTATTCCATTATGATCTGAAAAGATTGCACTTATTATTTCTACTCTTTTCCATCTGTTTGCCATGTTTCTATACCCTATTACATGGTCAATTTTCTGAATGTACCATGTGCAGCTGAAAAGAAGGTGCATTCCTTTTGGTCCTTATTTATTTTTCTCCACAAAAATTAACTCTAATTTTTCTAGGATTTCATTCACTTCTCTTATCTCTTCATTATTTATTTTTTTTGGTTTCATTTTTCTTGATCTGATAAAGGAAGATTTAAGTCTCCCACTAATATAGTTTTAATATGTATTTCCTCCTTGAGCTCAGCCAGTTTCTCCCTTAGAAATTTTGATGCTACACCATTTTGATGATACACCATGATACATATTACATACTGATATTTCCTCATTGTTTATGCTGCCTTTTATCAGGTTGTAATTACTTTCCCTGTGTCTTTTTTTCAAGATTTAAATATTCAATTAAAAAATTTTTTGCCATAGTTGCATGATTCATGTTTTTACTTTCTCCTTTACACCCCTTTATAAGCCACCAACCATAGCCAATGCACATTTCCACTGGTTTTAACATGTGTCATCAATCAAGACTAATTTACATATTATTGATAGTTGAATTGCTGTCCTTGTTTTCAGATGACATCCCCAACCATGTGAACATCAATTCATGTTTTCAAGAGGTTATTTTTCTTCTGTGTTTCCACTCCTGCAGTTATTCCTCTGAATGTGGGTAACATTATTTTCCATAGATCTCTCAGAATTGTTCTGGGTCATTGCATTGCTGCTAGTAGAGAAGTCCATTACATTTGGTTTTACCACAGTGTATCAGTCTCTGTGTACAATGTTCTTCTGGCTCTGCTCCTTTCATTCTCCATCAATTAATGGACGTCTTTCCAGTTCATATGGAATTGCTCCAGTTTATAATTTTTCCTTTGAGTACAATAGTATTCCATCACCAGCATATATCACAATTTGTTCAGCCATTCCCAATTGACAGGAATACTCTGGTTTTCCAATTTTTTGCCTCCACAAAAAGAGCACCTATCAATATCTTCTTACAAGTCTTTTTATCTATGATCTCTTTTGGGTCCAAACCCAGCAATCTTATGGTTGAATCAAAGGGAAGGCAGTCTTTTAGAGCTCTTTGGGCATAGTTCCAAATTGCCATTGAGAATGGTTGCATTAGTCCACAACTTGACCAGCAATGCATTAGTGTCTCAATTTTGCCACATCCCCTCCAACATTCATTCCTCTCACCTGCCAATCTGCTAGGTGTGAGGTGATACCTGAATTGTTTTGATTTGCATTTCTCTAATTAGTAGAGATTTAGAACACTTTCTAATGTGCTTATTGTTAGTTTTAATTTCATTATCTGAAAATTGCCTATTCATGTCCCTTGCCCATTTATCAATTGGGGATTGGCTTGATTTTTTTTATACAATTGATTTAGCTCCTTGTATATTTCAGTAATTAGACCTCTGTCAGAGTTTTTTGTTATAAAGATTTTTTTCCCAGTTTGTTGTTATCCTTCTGATTTTGGTTGCATTGTTTTTGTTTGTACAAAACCTTTTTAATTTAATATAATCAAAATTATTTATTTTACTTTTTGTGATTTTTTCTAACTTTTGCTTGGTTTAAAAATTTTCCCTTTCTCATAGATCTGACAAGTATACTATTCTGTGTTAACTTAATTTACTTATAGTTTCCTTCTTTATATTCAAGTCATTAACCCATTCAGAAAATACCTTGGTGTAGTGTGTAAGATGTTGATCTAAACCTAATCTCTCACCTATTGTTTTCCAATTTTCCCAGCACTTTTTGTCAAATAGTGGGTTTTTGTCCCAAAAGTTGGGCTCTTTCAGTTTATCACACAGTCTCTTGCTGAGTCATTTACTCCAAGTCTATTCCACTGATCCTCCCTTCTATCTCTTAGCCAGTACAATATTGGTTTGATAACTACTGCTGTATAGTATAGTTTGATATCTGGTATGGCTAGGTCCCCTTCCTTCACATTTTTTTCATGATTTCCCTTGATATTTTTGATGTATTGTTTTTCCAAATGAACTTTGTTGTAGTTTTTTTCTATTTCAGAAAGATAGGTTTTTGGTAGTTTGATAGGTATGGCAATAAATAAGCAAATGAATTTGGGTAGAGTGGTCATTTTTATTATGTTAGCTCATCCTATCCATGAGCAATCAATGTTTTTCCAACTATTCAGATTTAGTTTTAATTGTATGGAAACTGTTTTGTAGTTGTGTTCCTATAATTCCTGTGTTTGTTGGGTAGATGAATTCCTAAGTATTTTATATTATCTAGGGTGATTTTAAATGGTGTTTCTCTTTCTACCTCTTGCTTCTGTGATGTGTTGGAAATATATAGAAATTCTGATGATTTATATGCACTTATTTTGTATCCTGCAACTATGCTAAAGTTGTTGATTATTTCTGCTAGCTTTTTCTGTTCATTCCCTAGAATTCCTTAAGTAGACCATCATATCATCTGCAAAGAGTGATAGCTTAGTCTCCTCATTGTCTATTTTAATATCTTCAATTTCTTTTTCTTCTCTAATTGCTACTGCTAGAGTTTCTAGTACAATGTTAAATAATATAGGCAATAGTGGGCATCCTTGTTTCATGCCTGATCTTATTGGAAAGGCTTCTAATTTACCCCCTTTCATATGATGCTTGTTGATGGTTTTAGTTATATACTTTTTATTCTTTTTAGGAAAGGTCCTTCTATTACTATACTTTCTATTGTTTTCAGTAGGAATGAGGGTTGCATTTGTCAAAGGCTTTTTCCTCATCTACTGAGATAATCACGTGGTTTTTGTTTGCTTACTTGTTGATATGGCCAATTATGTGAATGGATTTCCTTATGTTGAACCATCCTTATATTCCTGGTATAAATCCCACCTGATCATAATAAATAACCCTCGTGATCACTTGCTGGAGTCTTTTTATTATTTTTTTTCTTATTTTTTTAAACATTTATTAATATTCATTTTTAACATCTTTACATGATTCATGCTTCTACTTTCCCCTTCACCCCCCGACTTACCCCCACCCATGGCCAATGCATATTTCCACTGGTTTTAACATGTTTCATTGATCTAGACCTATTTCCAAATTGTTCATAGTTCCATTTGTGTGTTAGTTTTGAGTCTACATCCCCAATCATGTCCACCTCAAACCATGCATTCAAGCAGTTGTTTTTCTTCTATGTTTCCTCTCCTGCAGTCCTTCCTCTAAATGTGGATAGCTTTCTTTACCATAAATCCCTCAGAACTGTCCTGTGTCATTGCTTTCTGCTGGTACAGAAGTCCATTGCATTCAATTTTACCATAGTATTTCAGTCTCTGTGTACAATGTTCTTCTGGCTCTGCTCCTCTCACTCTGCATCAGTTCCTGGAAGTCTTTCCAGTTCACCTGGAACTCCTCCAGTTTATTATTCCTTTCAGCACAATAGTATTCCATCACCAGCATATACCACAATTTGTTCAGCCATTCCCCAATTGTAGGACATACCCTCCTTTTCCAGTCTTTGCAACTACAAAAAGCTCAGCTATAAATATTTTCGTACAAGTCTGTTTATTTATGATCTCTTTGGGGTACAAACCCAACAATAGTATCTCTGGATCAAAGGGCAGGCATTCTTTTATAGCCCTTTGAGCATTGCTCTAAATTGCCAGCCAGAATGGTTAGATCAGTTCACAACTCCACTAGCAATGCATTAATGTCCCAATTTTGCCACATCTACTCCAACATTCATTACTCTCACCTGCTATCATTTTAGCCAAACTGATAGGTCTAAGTTGGTACCTCAGAGTTGTTTTGATTTGCATTTCTATAATTATTAGAGATTTAGAATACTTTCTCAAGTGGTTATTGATACTTTTGATATCTTTATCTGAAAATTGTCTATTCCTGTCCCTTTCCCATTTATCAATTGCGGAATGGTTTGATTTTTTTTACAATTGATTTAGCTCCTTGTATATTTGAGTAATTAGATCTCTGTCAGAGTTTTTTGTTATAAAAATTTTTCCCAATTTGTTGTTTCCCTTATGATTTTGACTACATTGTTTTGGTTTGTACAAAAGCTGTTTAGCTTAATATAATCAAAACCATTTAATTTACATTTTGTACTTTTCTCTAACTCTTGCTTGGTTTTAAAAACTTTCCTTTCCCAGACATCTTACAGGTATACTATTCTGTGTTCACTTAACTTATTTATAGTTTCCCTCTTTATATTCAAGCCATTCACCCATTCTGAATTTATCTTGGTGTAAGGTATATTGAGTACTGTTATTGCTTCATTGTCTATATTGGCTTTTACCAGGATGTAATTACCTTCCCTGTCTCTTTTAATCAGATCTATTTTTACTTTGGCTTTGTTTGAAATCATGATCCCCACTCCTGCCTTCTTTTTCGCAGTTGAAGCACAAAAGATTTTGCTCCAGCCATTGACCTTAAACTTGTTTATGTCCATCTGCCTCATATGTGTTTCTTGTAGACAACATTTGGTAGGATTTTGGTTTCTAATCCACTCTGCTATTTGCTTCTGTTTTATGGGTGAGTTCATTGCATTCACATTCAGAATTATAATTATCAGTTGTGTATTCCCCCAAATTTTTATATCCTCTCCTGGTTCTACCCCTCCTTCTTAAGCTATTCCCTTTTAAACCAGTGGTTTATTTTAAACCAGTCTCCCTTGCCCCCTCCTTTGCTTTACTTCCCTTTCCACCCCCTCCATTATTATTCTCCTCTTTTTATTTTTTAAGGCCTAATGAATTCCCTCCCCCATCTCCTCCCTTCCCTTTTTTGACTTCTCCACTCCCCTGCTCCCCTTGGTTTATCCCTTCTGACTTTCTCTGTAGTGTTAGATAAAATTCTGTATCCCAATGTGTATTGCCACTCTTCCCTCTTAGGCTTAATTCTGCTGGGAGTAAGGTTTAAATATTACCTCTTAATGCTTTTCTTCTCATAATAGTATTTATCGTCTCCCCTTCCCATGCCTTCATTTTGTGGTATAAAATATCCTATTTTTCTCATTCATTCAAGTTTCTCTTGGTGCCATCTTCTCCCCCCCCCCACCTTTTTCGCCCTGTATCATCTTAGACCATATAGTGCTTCAACCTCTCCTTGTGAATAATTCTTCTAATTACTATAATAGTGAATACTTTTTTTCTGTGTAAAAGTTGTAGACTGTTAAAGATTTCTTCTTGATCTTTCTCTTTTGAAATTCTTATGACTGGCTTACCATTATTATTATTTCTTTCTCAGTCAGAAATCTGGGTGAGGCTGACAGGCTCTCTGTCTATCCTATCAAGCTGTGTAGCACCTTTTGTCTGAGTTACAGTGCCATGAGCCCTCTCAGCTTTATCCTCATGCCCAGGGTTGGTCTGGGCTCTTTAGTCTCCTGAGGTCTCAAGTCTAGTTTTTTTAGGGTCATGCAACCTGGTGGTCCTCTTGTTTGCTCCACTGTTGGAAGCTCCTTTATCAGTCTCAGGGTGCTACTTCCACAGTAATGCACCCCTCTGCAATGGGTTCCCACCCTATGTCCACACCTGAGCTCAAGGTCTGTGTTCAAAGCTGGTTCTTTAGCCGCTTGTTGTCTTTAGTCTTGTTGCTCTCAAGAACAGGCCCTGGTGATCCCAGGTAGCTGTCAAGAACATAATGAATACCCCAAACTTCATGTAACTCTTGTGCACTGGCTTTGGCATTGTAGATGGTGTGGGGGGAAAGGGGTTATTCAGCTCACATTTAATTGAGAGCTATGTCTTCCCCTTATAGCATTGAAATGCCCCTATCCCACATACCTTCAATGCTGTGCCCTGTTGTGGCATCCCTTTGTTTCTCTGAGTTTGTTTTTATGTCCTCTTGAGGAGTCCTATATGTGTGGGTTAGGAGAGGTTAAACAGATGCTTTTACTCTGCTGCCATATTAACCCTAAATGCCCTATGTCTTTTAATCATATCTATTTTTACTTTGTTTTTGTCAGATATCATGATTGCAACTCCTACCTTCTCTTTCTCAGTTGAAGCCCAATATATTTTGTTTCATCCTCTTACCTTTACTCTGTATGTGTCTACCTGCTTCATGTGTGTTTCTTGTAGACAACATATGGTAAGATTTTGGTTTCTAAGCCACTCTGGTTTTTCCTTCCATTTTATGGCTGAGTTCATCCCATTCACAGTCAGAGTTATGGTGGTCATCTGCACATTCCCCAACATTTTGAAATCCTGTCCTAATTCTGCCCTTTCTCCTTTTGCTATTTCCTTTTAAACAAGTGACTCTCTTTTAATCAGTCCCCCTAATTCCCACTCTTATTCTATTTCATTTTCTGCCCCCTCGGTTTGTGTTCCCCTCTTATTATTTTTAGGATCTATTAAATTATCTCCCCTCTCTCTTTCCCTCACTTTTTGAACTCCCCACCCCACTCCCTGCCTTGGTTTTTCCCTTCTGACTTTTCCTGTAGGGTAAGATAGAATTTGGTACCCCAATGGATCTAGCTGCTCTTCCCTCTCAGAATTGATTCCTCTGAGCATAAGGTTTACGTATTACCTATTAACTTTCTCTTCCTCTCCATCTTGTAATAGTATTCTTCCCATCCCCTTCCAATGCAGCCCTTTGTGTGGTATAGATTATCTTATTTTTCTTATTCCTTCAAGTTTCTTTTGGTGCCATCTTCTATTCCTTTGCCCCTATTCTTTTTTTTGCATATCATCTTGGTACCCCAAACTTTCCCTATGTATAATTCTTCTAATTGCTATAATAGTGAATACAATTTTTGAGAGTTACAAATAACATTTTTCCATATAGGAATATATATATATATATATATATAATTTCATCTTATTGAAGCACTTAAAGAAGAACTTTATGATTATGATTATGAGAAAGATTGAAGAGATCTGGAAAGAAAATAACAGTTTCAAAATTGGAAAGTGAGGCTCAGAAATGCAGAAGAAAACAACTGCTTGAAAGCATGGACTGTTGGGGATATTATTGGGGATGCAGACACTAAATGATAACTCTAGTCTAACTATCAATGATATGGAATATTGAGCAATGATACGTGTAAAACCCTGTGGAATTGTGTGTTGGCTAAGGGGGATTGGTGAGTTTGGGGGAGAGGGAAAGAACATGAAATATATAACTAGGAGAAATTATTCAAAATAAAAAAATTTCAAAAAAATATATAATAAAAATGGCAAAAAGAAATGTGTTTGCCAAAATTATCACTCAAGTCAGAAAGACTTTTTATCATAGTTTATTTACAAAAAGGAGAAAGAGTGAATGTAAAGGTAATGAGAAAGAGTAGAGTAGGTAATTATTCTGGTCCAGTTTGAACCAGGAAGGGCTTCAGAGGCCCCAGCAAAGGTGGGGGGGGGGGGAGGGCAGAGGTAAACTAAGCAAAGGTTACAGCCATAGATACCTTCTCCAAAACAGGGGCCTCTCCAGAAGCTTGTCTCTCCAGAAAGTCTGGAAAGAAGTCAACCTTTTCACTCATCTATATGGTAGTTCAAAGGGAGAGGTTCAAGAACAGTCTCACCAAATTTCAGTCTCAGTTCAATGAAGCAGTTTCTTCACCAGCCTTGAACTCTGAACTCTGAATAAGTCTCCTCACAGGAAATTACAACTGCTTTTAAAGATGCTTCTTTGCATCACTTCCTGTGCCTTCCTCTACTTTACATGGACCAATTGCAGTCTTAGAATTTTCTTAGGACAGCTCAGGAAGCAGTTAGTTATTTCTGATTTGTCACTCATTGTTAGCGCACATTGGTTATGGACCTCCCTCACTTAAGGATAAAATGGGGTATATACACTTCTGATTATTAAATCTAAAAATAGGTATAGGAGAGTTAATCCCATCTTCACAGCTACAAGCTGGGCAAGATATGACCTCAGGGGACAGTAATACAGCTGGTCAGCTCCATCAGCCTAATCCAGTTAATCAGCTGAGTAGAGAATAAGCCTTTTTAGGACAAGAAAGCCCAAACTCACAAATTGAGCAAAGAAACAGAGGAGCAAGAATATAGCCAACAAGGAGGGAGAAAGAAGGAAAAAATATGAGTAAAGAGCAGAAAAAGAAAAAAATATATTATTGACAGCTTTTATTCAGGTAATGGACAAAGAAAAAATGGAACAGAGGAGGACCTAGGAATACGAAGCAAAAACTCTGGAACCAAAAAACTCAAAACATAATTCAAAAAATAATTAAGAGAGGTTGAAGAAAATTGGGAAAAGAATGTAAAAAGCAAAATAGGTCATCTGAAAAAGGAGCAAATGAATTAAAGCCAGAATTGACCAGTTTGAAAATGAGGCAAAGAAGGTAAAAGATAAAAACAATGACCTACAAAAAAAATAGATCAAAAGGAAAAGAAAGTTCAAAATGTCAGGGATGAAATTTAGCCTTTAAGAATTAGAATCAAACAATTAGAAATGAATGACTTCACAAGGCAGCAAGAATCTATAAAACGAAATAAAAAAATTAAAAAAAATTGAGGAAAATATGAAACAATTCATTGATAAAACAACTGACACCTAGAATATAGATTCAGGAGACACAATTTAAGAATTATTGGACTATCCTGACCAAAGTAAAAGCTGGACATCATTCTACAGGAATTTTTTTAAGAAAACTTGAACAAGAGAATAAAATAGAGATTGAAAGAATCCACAGATCAACTCCTGCCTTAAATCCCCAATTGACAATGCCCAGGAATGTTATAGTCAAACTCAAGAACTTTCAAACCAAGGGAAAGATATTACAACCTGATAAAAAGAAATGATTCAGATATCAAGGAGCCAAAATTAGGATTATACAGGACCTGGCTATATCCACACTGAGGGACGAGAAGGCAAGGAATACAATATTTTAGAAAGCAAGGGGCCTGGGTCTACGACCAAGAATCAACTACCTAGCAAAAGTGACTATATTCTTGCAGGTGAAAGTATGGTCATTTACAAGTCTTCCTGAAGAAAAGACAGAACTTAAACAGAAAATTTAGTGCCCAAATACGGAATTCAAAAAACCACCAAAAAAGTAATTAAAACTACCAAAAAAAATTAAGAGACCCAGTAAGTTCAGATGATTTCTATTCCTACATGAAAAGACGACATTGGTAACTCTTAAACATTCTTATTATCATCAGGGTAGCTAGAAGAAGCATACCTACAGGTTACAGTGATCATTTGTATAGGATGATATATCAAAAACATATAAAAAACTAGGGGTAAAAAAAGAGGAAAATACTATGAGAAATGAGAAAAGAGATAAAATGAGCTAAATATATTTCATAAAGAGCATGAGAGAGAAGTGGGTGGAGAAGAACAATACAAGGGAAGGGAGGGAAATTTTGATGACACTTAACACTTACATCTTGTACTCACTGGAAATGGCTCAGAGAAGGGGAAACAGATCCACTGGGACAGAAAACTGTATCATGCCCTATAGAGAAGTAGAAGGTTTATAAATGAGCTGGTGGAGAGAGGAACAATACAAGGGAGAGAGAGTTTTGGGGATCATTTAAAAAGCAATATAGTGGGGCAGCTGTGTAGCTCAGTGGATTGAGAATCAGGCCTAGAGACTGGAGGTCCTAAGTTCAAAATTCAGCCTCAGACATTTCCTACCTGTGTGACCCTGGGCAAGTCACTTGACCCCCATTGCCCACCCTTACCACTCTTCCACCAAGAAGCCAATACACAGAAGTTAAGGGTTTAAAAAAAAGAAAAAAGAAAATAAAAGGCACTATAGTAAGAGTGGAATAATAAGAAGGAAGGATGTGGGAAGGGGAGAGACGTTAGGAGGGTATAGGAATATAAGAAAGGTAGTGGGGTCACCAGGGATATAATAAATTAACTAAGGGGTTTGTGGGAACACACTCTGGGATTTAAGAGAGACTAAAACTGAACATTGAAGACTTGTACAACTAAGCCACTCCCAACTGAAAAATAACAGCCAACTGTCACTCTGGCCAGAGCAACTGATGAGGTAACAGGATGAAACTGGGTTTAATTAGGAACAACAAAAAGAGGGATAGCAATGTCTACTCTAAAACCTTAATACCTAATAACAAAACCCACAGGGACAGGGAAGGACTTATTCTACTACACTAATCTAGTGATCTAAACTAACAGGGCCCAAGGAACTATAAATGGAGTCTCTGGGTTTCTGCCTCAAACCTGGAACCTGCCAGGCTTGAGTACAGCTAGGACTTTGTGGCTTTGGGATTCTCACTGAAATCCACTGATGATCTCTGGATGCCAGGAGCTAGGCTGTCTCAGGTACCAAGTAGAGAAGGTTTTGCTTGAAGCACTGTCCACCAGCTCTCAAACTTCTCCTCCTCCCTTGGCTCTGTAGATTTGTCCTTTTGCTAGATGCCACACTCAGGATCCCAGGGAAAAACCAGGAAGCAGGGTGTCCTTTGCTCTGAGGTCTCCCAGGCTGGCAACAGTTTTTGCCCACCACTAATGGAGTCCTCACTCAGGGCCAAGTCTCCTCTTCCTGCTCCTTCATTCCAACCTGGAATTCCCAGCTCCAACTCCTTCCTGCAATGTACATCCTAATCAATACCTAATCTAATCTTCCTCACAACAAGGGAAAAGGGGGGTGACTGAATAAAAGCCAAAAGTTGGAGGGGAGAGTAAGAAGCATAAGATAAAAGGCAGAATCAAAGGTAGAAGTTAAAATGGAGAGGAATAGATAAAGTAATCATAACTATGAATGGAATGGAATGAACTCCCCCCATAAAAAGAAAGCAGATAGTAGAATGTATTAAAAATCAGAATGCTACCATATATTGTCTACAAGAAACACATTTGAGCCAGGTAGACATACACAGGATAAAAATAAGAGGGTGAAGCAGAATTTACTGGGCTGCAACTGAGGCAAAGAAGGCAGGAGTAGCAATTATGATCTCAGACAAAGCTAAAGCAAAAATGGATCTCATTAAAAGAGATAAGGAAGGTAATTACATCTTAATAAAAGGCAGTATAAAAATGAAGAAATATTAGTGTTCAAAATATATGCACCAAATAGTATAGCATTCAGAATTCTAAAGGAGAAAATAAGGAGTTTAAGGAGTGAATAGATAGTAAAACACTTCTAGTGAAGGATCTCAAGCTTCCCCTATCAGAACTAGTTATATCCAACCAAAAACTTAATAAAAATTAAGGGAAGTGAATGAAATGTTAGGAAAAGTAGATCTAATAATTATCTAAATAATTATCTAAAAATTAGATACCTGGAGAAAAAGAAATAGTGATAAAAAGGAATACACTTTCTTTTCATTAATACATGACACTTATACAAACTTTGATCTTGTACTAGAGCATAAAAACTTTCCAAATAAATGTAGCAGAAGCAATAAATTCATTTTTCAGACCAAAATGCAATAAAATCATAATCAATGAGGTCTCATGGAAAAGGCAATTTTAAAATTAATTGGAAATTAAATAATCTTATTCTTAAAAACTGGTGTGTCAAAAAACAAATCACAGAAATAATTACTGATTTTATTGAAGAGAATGACAATGAGGAAACAACATATCAAAACCTATGGGATACAGTCAAAACAGTACACATAATAGGAGTGGGGACAATTTATATACATGAATACATATTTCAATAAATCAGGAAGCGAAGATTTCAATGAATTGGGCATGTAACTTAAAAAAACTAGAAAGAGAACAAATTAAAAATCCTTAGATAAAAATCAAATTGGAAATCCTAAAAATTAAATGAGAAATTAATAAAATTGAAAGTAAAAAACTATTGAACTAATGAATGTGAAAGGAGCTGGTACTTTGAAAAAAACAAATAAAATACATAAAGTACTGGTTAATCTAATAAAAAAAGAAATAAAAAAGGCAAATTAACATTATCAAAGAAAAAAAGACAACCTCACCTCGCATGAAAAGGAAATTAAGGTAATTATTAATAATTCTTTTGCACAACTCTATGGCAATAAATATGACAATCTAGGTGAAATGAGTGACAATTAACAAAAATATAAACAGCTCTAGATTAACAAAAGAGGAAATAGAATATTTAAGCAATCCCATCTCAGAAAAAGAAATTGAACAAGTCATACAGGAACTCCTTAAGAAAAAAATCCATAGGGTTAAGTGGACTCATTAGTGAATTCTATCATATTTATTTAAAACCATCAGAAAATATCATTTGCAGTGAGAATAAGTTAGAAGCCTTACCAAAAAGATCAGGAATGAAGCAAGAATACCCATTATTGCCTCTATTATTTAACATTGTATTAGAAATTAGAAAGCAATTAAAGAAAAAGAAATTGAAGGGATTACAATAGGCAATAAGGAGACAAAAATATCACTCTCTTCAGGTGATATGATGGTCTATTAATTAAAGAATTCTAAAAAATCAACTAAAATTTAGTGGAAATCATCAACAACTTTAGTAAATTTGCAAGATACAAAATAAATCCACATGAATTATCATCATTGCGACATATTTCGAACATGTCTGAGCAGCAAAAGTTAGAAAGAGAAATTCCATTTAAACCCCACCCCCCTAGAGATTCCAAGTTAAGATGGGGGCAGAGTAAAAAGCAGCTGCTTAACCTCTCCTAACCCACACATATAGGAATCCTCAAGAGGACATAAAAACAAATCGAGAAGAACAAAGGAACCCCACAACAGGGTGCAGCATTGAAGGTACATGTGATTGGGGCAGCTCTCACTAAAACACTAGCTGAACAATCCCCTTCCTCCACACCACCAACATTGCCAAAGCCAGTGCACAAGAGTTAGAGCAACTTTGGGGCATTCATTAAGTTTTTGGCAGCTCACCAGGGCTTGCTCCTGAGAGCATCAAGACTTAAAACCCTAAAAGGCTAAAGAAACAAGCTTTGAAAACAGACATTGAGCTCAGGTGAGGATACAGATACAGGCGTGGACTCAAGCATGGACTTTGGGTGGGCACCCAGTGCAGAGGGGTACATGAGTGTAAAGGCAGCACCCTGAGACTGTTAAAGGAACTTTGGGCAGAGGAACAAGCCAGGGTTCCACCAGGAGGCTTGAACCTGAGAACAACTAGACCTGAAACCTCAGGAGCCTAAAGAGTACAGACAGACACTGGGTGTGAGGATAAAATAGAGAAGGTTCACAGATCTGTGATTCAGGTGAAAACTGCTCCACAGCTCCATTAGCAGAGAGCCTGTCTGCCTCATTTAGACTTCTGACTGAGAAATAAGTAATAATAATGGCAAGCCAGTCAAAGGAACCTGAAAAGAGAAAGAGAAAGAAGAAATCTTTAACACTTGACAACTTTTAGACAGAAAAAATCCAGACAACAGAGCAAACAGCAGAAAATAACAAATAAGTAATCACATCCAAACCTTTTTTAAAAAATGAAAATTAGTAACAAGCTCTTGAAGAATTCAAATTTGAGATCATGAGAAAAATGGAAGAGATGCGGCGAGAGAAGTGGGAATTAGCTGAAAAGGAAATTAACAGGTTAAAAGACAGAAACTCTCAATTGGAAAACACAGTTAAACAAATGTAAAACAGGATACACCAAAACAAAAAGGAAAATCATAAGATTATAACAGAAAAACAGTCTCTAAAGACCACAATTAGGCAAGTAGAAGCCAATGATCTCTGAAGACAGCGAGAACAAAGCAAACAAAGACAAAATAGAAGGAAACATGAAATATCTCATTGAGGAACTGACAGATCAAGAAAACAGGTCTAGAAGAAACAATCTGAGAATCCTTGGTCTTCCTGAAAAAGCAAAATTCAATAGAAATTTGGACTCCATACTAAAAGAAATTATTTAGCAAAACTACCCTGAAGTTCTACAATAAGAAGGCAATATAGACATTGAAAGAATCCATAGACCACCCTCTATACTAAACCCTGAAAAGACAACCCCCAGAAACATAATAGCCCAATTCAGGAGCTTCCAAGTAAAATAAAAAAATTTACAGGAAGCCAGAAAGACACAGTTCAGATATCAAGGAGCACCAATCAGGATCACACAAAATCCGACAGCTTCCACACAAAAAGACCATAAGGCTTGGAATATGATATTCAGAAAGACAAGAAAACTGGGTCTGCAACGAAGGGTCACCTACCCATCAAAATTGACTATAAACTTCCAGGGGAAAGTATGGGCATTCAACAAAATTGAAGATTTCCAAGTATTTGCACAGAAAAGACCAGGACAAAATGGAAAGTTTGAAATCCAAACACAAAAATGAAGAGAAACATGAAAAGGTAAATAAGAAACAGAGGGGAAAGAAAGAAAACACTTATGTTTAAATTTGCCTCTTTAAGGGATTTAATAAGATCAAAATATTTGTATTTCTATATGGAGAAATGTTAGGTGTAATCTTTAAAAACTGTATTCACTGTTATTGTAATTAGAAGAGTTATGCTTCTAGAAAGAGGTTGGAGTACTAAATGGTCTAAGATGAGAAAGGGGAAGATGGGGGTGAATAGTAGAAGACACCAAGAGAAACTTGAATGAATAAGAAAAATAGGATATTCTATACCACACAAAGAGAGCATGGGAAGGGAAGGGGATGAATATTATTATAAGAAGGAGAGGAAGAGAGCATTAAGAGGTAATATTTAAACCTTACTCTCAGCAAAATTAACCCTGAGAGGGAAGAGTAGCTATATCAATTGGCATATAGGATTCAATCTAACCTTACCAAGAAAGTCAGAAAGGATTAACCAAAGGGAACAGGGGAGTAGAGAAGTCAAAAAACGGGAAAGGAGAAGAGGGGGGAGGGAATTCATTAGGCCTTAATAAATAAAAAGAGGAGAATAATAAAAGAGGGGGTAGAAAAGGAAGTAAATCAAGGGATGGGAAAAGGAGGACTGCTCTAAAACAAACCACTGGTTTAAAAGTTAATAATGTAAGAAGAAGGGGTAGAACTAGGAGAGGATACCAAAATTTTGGGAAAGACACAACTGATAATTATAAATCTGAATGTGAATGGGATGAACTTGCCCATAAAATAGAAGCAAAGAGCAGAGTGGATTAGATAACAAAATCCTACCCTATGTTGTCTACAAGAAACACATATGAGGCAGGTGGAAATACACAAGTTTAAGGTAAAGGGCTGGAGCAAAATATTTTGGGCTTCAAATGAGTAGAAGAAGGCCAGACTGGAGATCATTATTTCTGACAAAGCCAAAGTAAAAATACATGTGATTAAAAAAGATAGGGAAGGTCATTACATCCTGATAAAAGGCAGTATAGACAATGAGGAAATAACAGTACTCAACATGTATGCAAAAATTGGTATAGTATCCAAATTCCTAAAGGAGAAACTGGCAGATCTCAAGAAGGAAACAGATTGTAAAAGAACACTTGTGGGAGATCTAAATACCCTTTTTCATATCTATATAAATCAAACCAAAAAAATTTAAAAAAGAGAAGAGAAAGGTGAATGAAATCCTAGAAAAATTAGACTTAATAGATATGCAGAGAAAATAAATAAGGACAAAAAGGAATACACCTTCTTTTCAGTTGCACAAGGAAAATTCACATATTTACCATGTAATAGGGCGTAGAAACATGGCAAAGAAATGCAAAAGAGCAGAAATAAATGATGTAACCTCAGATCACAATGCAATAAAATTAAAAATTAATAGGGGCACATGGATGGGCAAATCAAAATAAATTAAATAATATGATGCTCTCAAACCAGTTAGTTAAAAAAGAAATCACAGAAACATTCAATAATTTCATTGAAGAGAATGGCAATGATGAGACATCCTACCAAACTCTGTGGGATACGGCTAAAGCAGTAGTCAGAGGGAAATTTATATCCTCGAATGCATTTATTAACAAATTAGAGAGGGCAAAGATCAATGAACTGGGCATGCTAATTAAAAAACTAGAAAGGGAAAAAATTTAAAATCCCCAGATAAAGAACACATTCTAATATGAGATTATGAAAATTAAAGGAGATATCAATAAAATTGAAAGTAAAAGAACTATTGAATTAATAAATAAGACTAGAAGCTGATACTTTAAAAAAACAAACAAAATTGACAAATTACTGGTCAATCTAGTTAAAAAAAGGAAAGAAGAAAACCAAATTATCAGTATCAAAGAGGAAAAGGGAGACCTCACCTCTAATGAAGAGGAAATTAAGGCAATCATTAAAAACTATTTTGCCCAATTATATAGCAATAAATATAGCAATCTAGGTGAGATGAATGAATATTTACAAAAATATAAATTGCCTCGATTAACAGTAGAAGAAATAGAATACTTTAAAAATCTCATATCAGAAAAAGAAATTGAACAAGTCATCAAAGAACTCCCTAAGAAAAAATCGCCAGGGCCTGATGGATTCACAAGAGAATTCTATCAAACATTCAAAGAAAAACTAATTCCAATATTATATAAACTATTTGATATGATAAGCAAAGAAGGAGTTCTACCAAACTCCTTTTATAATACAAATATGGTATTGATCCCAAAGCCAGGTAGGTCAAAAACAGAGAAAGAAAACCACAGACCCATCTCCCTTAATGAACATAGATGCAAATATCTTAAATAAAATACTAGCAGGGGCAACTGGTTAGCTCAGTGGATTGAGAGCCAGACCTACAGACGGGAGGTCCTAGGTTCAAATCGAGCCTCAGACACTTCCCAGCTGTGTGACCCTGGGCAAGTCACTTGACCCCCATTGCCTACCCTTACCACTCTTCTACCTATAAGTCAATACACAGAAGTCAAGGGTTTAAAGTAAAAAAAAAAAAAAGAATACTAGCAAAAAGACTCCAGCAAGGGATCAGGATGGTTATCCATCATGATCAGGTAGGATTTATACCAGGAATGCAAGAATGGTTCAACATAAGGAAAACAATTCACATAATTGACCATATCAACAAGCAAACCAACAAAAACCACATGATTATCACAATAGATACTTTGCCTTTGACAACACCCATTCCTACCGAAAACACTAGAAAGTATAGGAAATAAGGGCCTTTCCTAAAAAGAATAAAAAGTATACATATAATACCATCAACAAGCATCATACGCAATGGGGATAAATTAGAAGCCTTCCCAATAAGATCTGGTGTGAAACAAGCATACCCATTATCACCTTTATTATTTAACATTGTACTAGAAACACTAGCAGTAGCAATTAGAGAAGAAAAAGAAATAGAGAGTATTAAAATAGGCAATGAGGAGACTAAGCTATCACTCTTGGCAGATAATATGACCGTCTACTTAAAAAAAACCTAGAAAATCAACTGAAAAGCTATTGAAATAATCAACAACTTTAGCAATGTTGCAGGATACAAAATAAATGCACATAAATCATCGGCATTTCTACATATTTGCCACACATCACCACAGCAAGAGGTAGAAAGAGAAACACCATTTAAAATCACCCTAGATAATATAAAATACTTAAAAGTCTATCTAAAACAAACACAGGAATTATATGAACACAACTACAAAACACTTTCCAAACAATTAATACTAGATCTAAACAATTGGAAAAACATTGATTGCTCATGGGTAGGATTAGCTAACACAATAAAAATGACCATTCTACCCAAATTCATTTACCTATTTAGTTCCATACCTATCAAACTACCAAAAAACTTTTTTACTGAATTAGAAAAAACTATAACATAGTTCATTTGGAAGAACAAAATACCAAGAATATCAAGGGAAATAATGAAAAAAAAATGTGAAGGAAGGTGGCCTAGCAGTACCAGATATTTAACTATACCATATAGCAGTGATCATCAAAACAATATGGTACTTCCTTCTTGAGCTCTGCCAGTTTCTCCTTTATGAATTTGGGTGCTATGCCACTTGGTGCATATATATTGAGCAGTGTTATTTCCTCATTGTTTATACTGCCTTTAATCAGGATGTAATGACCTTCCCTGTCTTTTTTAATCATATCTATTTTTACTTTG
>NC_058132.1:435726476-435752544 GCF_016433145.1 Gracilinanus agilis
GGGTATGTCCTTCAATTGGGGAATGGCTGAACAAACTGTGGTATATGCGGGTGATGGAATACTATTGTGCTAAAAGGAATAACAAACTGGAGAAGTTCCAGGCGAACTGGAGAGACCTCCGGGAACTGATGCAGAGCGAAAGGAGCAGAGCCAGAAGAACTCTATACACAGAGACTGACATTCTGTGGTAAAATCGAATGTAATGGACCTCTGAACCAGCAGCAATGCAATGACCCAGGACAATTCTGAGGGATTTATGGTAAAGATGCTACCCACATTCAGAGGAGGGACTGCAGGAGAGGAAACATATAGGAAAAACAACTGCATGAGCGCATGGGTCGGGGTGGACATGATTGAGGGTGTAGACTCGAAACTACCACACCAATGCAACTACCAACAATTTGGAAATTGGTCTTGATCAAGGACACATGACAAAACTAGTGGAAATGCGCATGGGTAGGGGGGGGGCGGGGGGGGGGTTGAAGGGGAAAGGAGGAGCATGAATCATGTAACCATGTTAAAAATGAATATTAATAAATGTAAAAAAAAACAATATGATACTTACTAAGAGACAGAAGGGAAGATCAGTGGAATAGACTTGTGGTAAGTGACATCAGGAAGACTGTGTATGATAAACCCAAAGAGCCCAACTTGTCCTTTTAATTATATTAGCTCAGCCTACTCGTGAGCAATTAATATTTTTCCAATTGTTTAGATCTTATTTCATTTAAAAGTATTTTGTAATTGTGTTCTTAGAATTGCTGTGTTTATATTACCAAGTACATTCCCAGGTATTTCATGTTGTTTAGAGTGATTTTAAATGGAATTTTTCTTTCTACTTATGCTTTTGGACTTCATTGGTAATACATAGAAATGCTGAAGATTTGTGTGGATTTATTTATTTTGTATTCTGCAATTTTACCAATGTTATTATTCAAATAGTTTTTAGTTGATTTTCTATGCTTCTTTAATTATACTACCATGCCATGTGTGAAATGATAGTTTAGTTTCCTCATTGTGTACTTTAGTTCCTTCAATTTATTTTTCTTTCCTTACTACTAAAGCTAGCATTTATAGTACAGTATTAAATAATAGTGGTGATAATGGGCATCTTTGCTTCATTCTTGTTCTCATTGAGATGGCTTCTAACTTATCCATATTTTTGATGATATTTGCTAAATACGTTACAAATATGCTACTTATTTTAAGGAACGACCTGCTTGTTTCTTTGCTTTCTAGTGTTTTTATTAGAAATGTATGTTGTGCATAAAGAAATCAAAACTATCAATAAGCACATGAGAAAGTGCTCTAAATCAATAATAATTATAGAAATGCAAACCAAAGCAACTCTAAGGTATCACCTCACACCTAGCAGATTGGCAAAAATGAGAGAAGGGTAGAGTAATGAATGTTGGAGGGGATGTGGCAGAATTGGGACATTAATGCATTGCTGTTGGAGTTGTGAACTGATCTAACCATTCTGGATGGCAATTTGGAACTATGCTCAAAGATATATAAAAGAATGCCTGACCTTTGATTCAGCCATATCATTGTTGGGTTTGTACCCCAAAGAGATCATAGATAAACAGACTTGTATGAAAATATTTACAGCTGTGCTTTTTGTGGTGGAAAAAAACTGTAAAAGGAGGGTATGTCCTTCAATTGGGGAATGGCTGAACAAATTGTGTTATATGCTGGTTATGGAATGCTATTGCGCTCAAAGAAATAATAAACTGGAGGAATTCCATGTGAACTGGAATGACCTCTGATGCAGAGTGAAAGGAGCAGAATCAGAAGAACAATGTACACAGAGACCAATACACTGTGGTAAAATAGAATGTGGTGGACTTCTGTACTCACAGTAATGCAATGACCCAGGACAGTTCTGAGGAACTTATGGTAAAGAACACTACCCACATTCAGAGGAAGAACTGCAGGAGTGGAAACACAGAAGAAAAGCAACTACTTGAACACATGGGTTGAGGAGGACATAATTGGGCATGTAGACTCAAAAATACCACACCAATGCAACTATCCACAATTTGGAAATAGTCTTGATCAATGACATACATTAAATCCAGTGGAAATGTGCATTGGATATGGGGGGGGGGGTAAGTCAGGGGGTGAAGGGGAAAGTAAGAGCATGAATCATCTAACCATGTTAACTTTTCTAAAAAATAAAGATTATTAAAGGAAAAAAAAGAAATGTGTGTTGTGGAGGCTTCCAGGTTAAGATGGTGGCAGAGTAAAAAGCAGCTGCTTGACCTCTTCTAATCCAAGCCTATAGGACTCCTCAAGAAGACATAAAAACCAATTCAGTTGGATTAAGGGACCCCACAATATGGAGCAGCATTGAAAGTACGTGAAATCAGGGCACTTCCATTCTATAAAGGGGTGAAACAGCTCTTACTAAAATGCGAGCTGAGCAACTCCCTACCCCCCACATGCCTCCTACAGTGTCAAAGCCAGCACAAAAGACTTAGAGCAAGTTTGGGGCACCCATGAAGTCCTTGGCAGCTACCTGGCATAACCAGGGCCTGTTCCTGAGAGCAGGAAGACTTAAGACCCTAAGAGGCTAAAGAACACACGGACTTTGAACAAAGACCCTGAGCTCAGGCTCTGTTGCAGCTGCAGATGTGGATTCTGAGCACAGGTTGGACAAGGATCCTGAGTGCAGGTGTGGACCTTAAGTGGGGACCCAATGCAGAGGGGTACATCACTGTGGAAGCAGCACTCTGAGACTGCTAAAGGAGATTCAGGCAGAAGAACAAGCAAGGGGACCACCAGGAGGCTTGACCTTGAGAACAAATATACCTGAGACCTCAGGATGCTAAAGAGCACCGACAGAACCTGGGAATAAGGATAAAGCTGAGAGGGCCCTGGGCTAACAATGGCAAGCGAGACTCAGGAACCACAGAAGAGAAAGATCAAGAAGAAACCTCTAACACTGGACAACTTTTACACAGAAAAATCCAGACAACAGAGCAAACAGCAGAGGAGAACAAACAACTAAACATATTCAAAGCTTCCCAAAAAATTAAAATGGGTGACAACATCTGAGTTCAAATCTGAGATTATGAGAAAGATGAAAGAGATCTGGCAAGAAAATTACAGTTTAAAAGGCAGAATTTCACAATTGGAAAGAGAGGCAAGTAAACAAAAGACCAAAAATGATGACATTGAAAAGGAAAACCAAAAGATTATAGCCAAAAAGAAGTCTCTAAAGGCTAGAATAGGGCAAATTGAAAAAGATGCCCCCAAATCAAAAGAATTGATAAGCAAATTGGAGACAAAAATCAAATAGCTGGAAAACAGGATAGACCAAATAGAAAAAGAAAATCAAAAGATTATAGCAGAAAACAAGTCTCTAAAGACAAGAATTGGGCAAGTAGAAGCCAATGATCTCTCAAGACAGGAAGAACGAATAAAACAAAGTGAAAAGACTGAGAAAATAGAAGTAAACATGAAATCTGTCATTGAGAAATTGACAGATCAAGAAAACAGGTCTAGAAGAGATAATCTGAGAATCATTAGTCTTCCTGAAAAAGCAGAAATTAATAGAAATTTGGACTGTATACTAAAAGAAATTATTCAGCAAAATTGCCCTGAAGGTCTACAACAACATATAGATGTTGAAAGGATTCATAGATCACACTCTACACTAGACCTTGAAAAGACAACCCCCAGGAATATAATAGCCAAATTCAAGAGTTTCCAAGTAAAAGAAAAAATTTTACAAGAAGCCAGAAAGAGACAATTCAGATATCAAGGAGCACCAATCTGGATCACATAGGATCTGGCAGCCTCCACACTAAAAGACCACAGGGCTTGGAATACGATATTAAGAGAGACAAGAGAACTGGATCTACAACCAGGGATCACCTACTCTTCAAAACTGACTCTATACTTCCAGGAGAAAGTTTTGGCATTCAACAAGATAGAAGATTTCCAAGTATTTGCACAGAAAAGTCCAGGACTAAATGGAAATTTTGATATCCAACCACAAAAATCAAGAGAAATATGAAAAGGTAAATAAGAAACAGAAGAGAAAGTAAGAAAACTCATTTTTTTAAATTTACCTCTTTAAGGGCTTCAATCAAATCTAATTATTTGTATTCCTATGTGGAGAAATGTCATGTATAATTCTCTGTAGTGAACTCTATTCACTATTATAGTACTATTATAGTAATTAGAAGAATTATTCATAGGGAGAGGTTGGATTACTAAATGGTCTAAGATGATATGGGGAGTGAGAAAAAGGGGGTAAATAGTAGAGGACACCAAGAGAAACTTGAATGAAAAAGAAAAATGAGATATTCTATTACACACAAAGAAGGTATGGGAAGGGGAAGGGATGAATACTATTATAAGAAGGAGAAGAAAAGAGCATTAAGAGGAAATAGTTAATCCTTACTCTCAGTGTAATTAACCCTGAGAGGGAAGAGTAGCTATATCCTTTGGGATATAAAACTCTATATAACCTTACTGAGAAAGTCAGAAGGGTTAAACCAAGAGGAGCAGGGGAGTGGGGAAGTCAAAAAAGAGAGGGAAGAAGAAGGGGGAGCGAATTTATTAGGTCTTAAAAATGAAAAGAGGGGAAAAATAAGGAAGGGGATAGAAAGGGAAGCAAATCAAGGGAGGGGAAAAGGTTACTGGCTTAAAGCAAACCACTGGCTTAAAAGGAAATAGTGTAAGAAGAAGGAGTAGAACTAGTAGAGGATACCAAAATTTGGGGGAATACAAAACTGATAATTATAACTTTGAATGTGAATGGGATGAACTTGCCCATAAAACAGAAGTAAATAGCAGAGTGGATCAGAAACAAAAATCCTACCATATGTTGTCTATAAGAAACACATATGAGGCAGGTGGACATACACAAGTTTAAGGTAAAGGGCAGTAGCAAAAATCTTTTGGGCTTCAAATGAGTAAAAGAAGGCAGGAGTGGAGATCATGATTTCTGAGAAACCCAAAGTAAAAATACATGTGATTAAAAAAGATAGGGAAGGTCATTACATCCTGATAAAAGGCAGTGTAGACAATGAGGAAATAACAGTGCTCTATATGTATGCACAAATTGGCATAGCATCCAAATTCCTAAAGGAGAAACTGACAGAGCTCAAGAAGGAAATAAATAGTAAAACCATACTAGTGGGAGATCTAAATATTCCTCTTTCAGATCCAGATACATGAAGCCAAAAAATAAATAAGAAAGAGGTAAGAGAGGTGAATGAAGTCCTAGAAAAATTAGATTTCATTGATATGTGGAGAAAAATAAATAGGGACAAAAAGGAATACACATTCTTTCACATGGTACATTCACAAAGATTGACCATGTAATAGGGCATAGAAACATTGCAAACAATGCAAAAGAGCAGAAATAATAAATGTAAGGTTCTCAGATCATAATGCAATAAAAATAATAATTAGTAAGGGAACCTGGAAGAGTAAATCAAAAACTAATTGGAAATTAAATATTATGATTCTCTAAAACCAGCTAGTCAAAGAAGAAATCATAGAAACAATCAACAATTTCATTGAAGGAAATGACAATGATGAGACATCCTACCAAATTCTGTGGGATGCAACTAAGGCAGTACTCAGGGAGAAGTTTATATCCTTGAGTGCATATATTAACAAATTAGGGAGGGCAGAGATTAATGAATTGGGCATGCAAGTTAAAAAATTAGAAAGAGGGGCAGCTGGGTAGCTCAGTGGAGTGAGAGTCAGGCCTAGAGACAGGAGGTGTTAGTTTCAAACCCGGCCTCAGCCACTTCCCAGCTGTGTGACCCTGGGCAAGTCACTTGATCCCCATTGCCCACCCTTACCAATCTTCCACCTATGAGACAATACACCGAAGTACAAGGGTTTAAAAAAAATTGCTAAAAAAAATTAGAAAGAGAGCAAATTAAAAATCCCCAGATGAAAACTAAATCATAAATACTAAAAATCAAGGGAGAAATTAGTAAAATCAAAAGAGAAAGAACTATTGAATAAATAAGACTAGAAGCTGGTGTTTTGAAAAAAAAAAGATAAAATAGACAAAGTACTGGTCAATCTAATAAAAAAAAAGGAAAGAAGAAAACCAAATCGACAGTATCAAAGATGAAAAGAGAGACCTCATCTCTAATGAGGGGGAAATTAAGGCAATCATTAAAAACTATTTTGCCCATCTATATGGCAATAAATATAGCAATCTAGGAGATATGGATGAATATTTACAAAAATATAAATTGCCTAGATTTAGCAGAAGAAATAGAATACCTAAACAATCCCATATCAGAAAAAGAAATTGAACAAGCCATCAAATAACTCCCTAAGAAAAAATCACCAGCGGCAGCTGGATGGCTCAGCGGATTGAGAGCCAGTCCTAAAAATAGGGGGTCCTAGGTTCAAATCTGGCCTCAGACACTTCCTACCTGTGTGACTCTGGGCAAGTCACTTAACCCCCATTGCCTAGCCCCATAACAAAATAAAATCAATATAGGATACATATTAGGGTTTAAAAAATAAAAGAAAATAAATTTAAAAAAAAAAGAAAAAGAAAAAATCACCAGGGCCTGATCGATTCACAAGTGAATCCTATCAGACTTTCAAAGAGCAACTAATCCCAATTCTATACAAATTATTTGACATAATAAACAAAGGAGTCCTACCAAATTCCTTTTATGACACAACACATATGTCTTTTAAAATGACAACAACACATATATACAAGGAGTTAAATCAATTGTATAAAAAATCAAGCCATTCCCCAATTGATAAATGGGCAAGAGACATAAATAGGCAATTTTCTGATAAAGAAATCAAAGCTATCAATAAGCACATGAGAAAGTGTTCTAAATCTCTAATAATTAGAGAAATGTAAATCAAAACAACTCTGAGGTATGTAAGAGGGAGATTTTAGGTATTTTATAGATATATATTTAAAATTGTGGCCTCCAGAAATCAATAGTACAGATTGATTCAGTAATTAAAATAGACCCAATTCAGGAACAGGTTTAAGGTAGTTTATTTACAATTAGGAAGGTAAAAGGTAGGTAAATAGAGAAGCCAGTCCAGGTCTGGAGAGAGAGGGTTAAAAGACTAATTAAACTAGGTTATAAGCCTCAAGACCTTAGAAATTAGAGAGGCTACTTAAGGCAGTGTTTGGAAAAGCCAAGATAGGCCAAGGAAGTTGGCCTAACTTACCTACATGACAATTCAGAGTAGAAGCATTCTGAGGTCTCAGCCTAGCACCTTTAGCACCAAGTCCAAAGCTGGAACTTTATGACCAGGTTGCAACCCACATATTTAAAGAGATAGTGTCTCTGGTCATTTTCTGTGGGCCCGCCTCTAATTCAAGTGGACCAATGGCAGCCTCTATACTGATTTGGACTGCCCAAAGGGCAGTCCCTTGTTCTTGATTTGATCTTATTGTCATGTGTGATTAACTTATCTCCCCTTCCTACTGATGGAGGTGGGGATGATATAATCTAGATGCCTGGAGTAAGTAGATTTTTGACTATGAATGGGCTAGAGTTAATTTCATTTACACAGGTATCACTTCACACCTAGAAGATTGGCTAAAATGATATAAGGGGAGAGTAATGAATGTTGGAGAGTATGTGGCAAAATTGGGACATTAATTCATTGCTGGTGGAGTTGTGAACTGATCCAACCATTCTGGATGGTAATTTGAAACTATGCCTGCCCTTTGATACAGCCATACCATTGTTGGTTTTGTACCCCCAAAGAGATTATATATAAACAGATTTGTATGAAAATATTTATAGCCTTGCTTTTTGTGGCCACAAAAAAACTGGAAAATAAGGGTTTGTCCTTCAATTGGGAAATGTCTGGACAAATTGTGGTATATGCTGGTGATGCAATACTATTGTGCTAAAGAATAATATAATGGAGGAATTCCATGTGAACTGGAAAGACCTCCAGGAATTGATGCAGAGTGAAAGGAGCAGAGCCAGAACATTATACACAGAGACTGATAGATACACTGTGATAAAATCAAATGTAATGGACTTCTGTACTAGCAGCAATGCAATGACCCAGGACAATTCTGAGGGATTTATGGAAAAGAAAGCTACCCACATTTAGAGGAAGAACTTCAGGAGTGGAAACCCAGAAGAAAAGCAACTGCTTCAACAAGTGGGTTGAGATGGACAATGATGGGGGATGCAGCCTCGAAACTACCACACTAATGCAACTATCAACAATTTGGAAATAGGTCTTGATCAATGACACAGGTTAAAACCAGTGGAAATGCGCATCGGCCATGTGGAGGAGGGGACGTCAGGGGGGTGAAGGGATAAGTAAGAGCATGAATCATGTAACCATGTTAACTTTTCTAAAAAATATTTATTAGTAAATATTAAAAAAAAAGAAATTGGTGTTGTGTTATGTCAAAGACTTTGCATCCATTAAAATAATCATGTAATTTCTGTTACCTTGGTTGGTATGGTCAATTATGCTGAAGGTTTTCTTAATATTAAACCAGCCGTTTATTTCTGTCATAAATTCAAGCTGGTCATATTCAATGATCCTTGTGATTCATTACTGTATTCTCCTGGTTAGTATTTTATTTCAGGTTTTTGCAACCATATATTCATTAATGAAATTGGCCTTTAATTTTCTTTTTCTGTTTCTTATGTATCATATTTTTTTCATTAAAATTATTTGGTAGGATTCATTTTCTACCCATTTTCCCCCAATACTTCATGTAGTTTTGAAATTAATTTTTAAAAAATGTTTGATAGAATTCACTTGTGAATTCATCTGACCCTGGGGCATTTTTCTTAGGGATTTCATTGACGGCTTGTTCAATTTATTTTTTCTGAAATGAGATTATTTAAGGTTTTTATGCCCTCTTTTGCTAATTTTGGTAATTTGTATTTTTGTAAATATTCAACCTTTTTGCTGCTTTTATTTCCTCTTCATTGGTGGTGAATTCACTCTTTTTATTTTTGAAACTGATTATTTAATCTTCTTTCCTTTTTTAAAATCAAATTAAAAAACATTCTATTTTCTTCATAAAACTAACTCCTAGTCTTATTTATTAGCTCAATGGTTCTCTTATTTTCAATTTTATTAATTTCTCCTTTAATTTTTAGGATTTTCAATTTAGTCTTTAAATGAGAATTTTTATTTGTTCTTTTTCTAATTTTTTATCTGCATGACCAAATTTTTGATATGCATTTTCTCTATTTTATTGATGTAAGTGTTGTTATGAGGATTAAGGTCCTGTTATTAGTCAATTCAGTGGAGCTCTGATATTCAGTCAGAGTGTAAAGGTCTGAGATTTATTTAAACCTACTGCCTGAAGGCTCCACTGAAAGGAGATAGAATTCTGTGAAAGGCTGAATACCCTAGTAGCAGTTCCCAAGGAATCAGTTGGGCTTGAGGAAACTAGAAAATTGTTTCAACTTTCTGGGACCTTACTTGTGTTAATAATTCAAGCACAAGCTTGATTTAGAAGTATTTGGGTCAGCTAGGCTTGTTCCCAAGATCTGACTGCATTGACAAAGAGATGATGATTTTGTCTTCAATAAGGTAGGCTACCAGCTTAATGAGTAAGGACTGTCAGAGATTTGTAGATTAACAGGGTTTATTGGATAGGTTGGAAAGGGAATTGGGAGATGGAAGGGAATTAGGTGAACCCTATTGAGCCTTTTTCTCCTTAACCATTCTCTATGGTTAGGTTTTTTAAGTTTACTCATTTTCTTAGTCTTTTTAAAGTTAGGTTTTGTTCTCCAGGATGTTAGGACACCCCCTTGATCTTCATTCCTTCCTTGATTCTACCCTTGGTCTTATTTCTGGGTTTCTGTAAGTTTCCATTCTTTCAAAATGGTATGTTGGCCTGTGGGCTATGAGCTCTGAGAGCTACCTCCCATTCCTGATTCAATTCCCACAGTGGCTGCTGAGAGCTCAGATTCTAGCCTCAGGCCTGGGTGTAGGCTTTTGGTTTCACTCTGGGTTTGATCTGTTCAGGCACACAGATCACAGCATACAGTCCTACTCTATGGCTCTGACTTGAGTTTTGTCAAGGGTCAGCCAGGTTCCTTCATGTCAACACCCTGGGGACTTCTCCTTTAGGGATTAGATGATGTAAGTCCTTACTATAAGCTCAGCCTGACACTCCTGCCCTTGCTCTGGCTGCACAGATCAGACTACTCTGTGTTAGGATTCTGGACCTCATAGCAAGTTTGCTTGGAATTTTATGGGGTGTGCCTGGGGCTGGACTGCTATTGTCCTGGGCAGGGTCTCAGAATCTGGATGTTGGCTTGGGATCAGGTGCAAAACATGGAACAGTAGGTGTACTTTGGAGGGGTCTTTCTGTTGTTTTGTGCCTTACTCCTTGCTTTAGGCTTTGCTTCCCTCTCGCCCTAGTGTTCCTGATTTTCTCTGCCTACATTTCAAATTGTTTTATACATAAAAGCTGGATTCATTCTGTCTCTTTGTTGGTTATTTCATTCCTGTATTATTTTTGTGGCATTAATTTTTTGGAGAATATTCTCATGGTTTGAGCTTCCCTGCTTCTACTCTATACCATCTTGACTCTGGAACCAGAAGAAGCTCATAGCATCTTGAACTACACCATGGACTTCCTGTGCTAGAGTTTGTGGACCTCACTGTGGGCTTGTACTAGATCCTGGAATTCAAGGCATGCAGATGGCGGTATTCTATTGTTGGTTTAGACAGGGTTTTATGATCTCAATGTTTGCTAGGGTCCAAGTTCACAAACTTGAGTAGTATTGGGTGAGAAAGGGGGTTGCTATTGGCTTAACCCTGTGCTCCTTCATATGATCATGCTATGAGCTGTGCTGTACTTTCACCCCAATGAAACAGACCTTTTCTGCTTATCTTATAGTTTGTTTTCTGTAGAAAAAAATTATTTACCATGTCCTAGTGTTCTCTGTCACTCCAGGATTTGTTTAAAATGTTATTTAAAATTTTGGTTAAGAGGATTCTCAAAGAGTGTTAAGCTCTCTGTGACTTTACTGCAACTTGGCTCTGCCTCAATAAATCACTATCGATTAGAAAAATGCAAATTAAAATAACTCTGAGGTACCATCTCACACAGAAAAGATTGGTAAATGTGAGACTTAAGGAAAATGACAAATGTTTTAAGGGATGTGGGAAAATTTGGACACTAAATTACTATTGGTGGAGTTGAGAAATGATATGACCATTCTGGAGATCAATATCATACTATATCCAAAGGTTATAACTGTGCATACCCTCTGAATCAGCAATTCCACTAAGTTTATATATTAAATTGATAAAGAAAAGAAAGATAAAGGACAAAATGTTTTATATACATATGTATATATACATATGTATATATATATATGAAAGTATTTAGAGCAACTCTTTTGGTGGTTGCAGAGAATTAGAATTTGTTGGGATGCCCATCAATTGGAGAATTAACGAACAAATTGTAGTATATGATTATGATGGAATACTATTGCATCTTAATAAATGATGAACAGCATGAGTTCAGAAAAACCCAGAAAGAATTACATGAGCTGATGCAATATATATATATATATATATATATATATATATATATTCCATTGGTCAGTTCTGCTTTTTAAAAGAGTTTTTGTCTTCATTCAATGTTTGCTCCTCTTTAACAATTGACAGTTCTTTTTTTAAAGCTATTTATTCCTTCAGTATGTTTTATGCTTCTTTACTAAACTGTTGATGATATTACTCTTAATTATTTTCCCAATTTTTCTTCTGCCATTCTTATTTGATGTTTAAAGTCATTTTTGCGTTTCCCCATTCATTCATTTCAGCTTGTAACCAAGTCAGGTTTTTTCTCGGAGTCTTTGGATGAAGTAGTACTTTTTTTTGTTTGCTCATCTTCCAGCAATTTTCTTTTCTTTAACTTAAAAAAAATGTTAGAGTTGATTCTGTAATGTTAGTGAAGGAAGCACGGTTCCAAGATTCATTTTTTATGTTGAGCAGGCTTCAGAGCTAGCTCTGGGGATCTATCTGCTTCCAGTTTTTTAAGGTGATATTATAAAATGAGAGATATATTTAATACTCTCCCAACCTATGCACTCACCTGTTAGTAACACAAACACTCTTTTCCACCTCAGAGCTGTGATAAGGCTCTACTGTGGCCATAAACACTGATGTGTGTTAGTGCTCCTCTTTATTCTGAGATCCTTACTTAGGACTGTTACCTGGATCTGCATTCAGGCAATGTGACACAAGTCTTTCACTGAGAGCCAGGAAAGGAATTCTTGTAATATTCTGAGAAGCTGTCTGAACCTCATTACTCTCTGTGTCTGAGAGCTTCAGAAGACTTTTGTTGCCGATTCATCTGCCCCAAAGTCTGTTGCTTTGATGGGACCTGCACTCTACTTTCTTCCTCTTGTAATATGTCTTTTCTGCTGGCTTTCTAAGTAGTTTTGTGCTGTAAAATTATTTCACTCTGTCTTTTTGTGAGTTATACTTCTCTACAATTTGTTTTGAGGTGGTATATTATACTTTTGAGAGAGTAATTTAGTATAGACAAGGTGGTTCTGTGTGCTTTCTTCATAATCTTCAGTGTGCCCTGAGTATTTTTAAAGCATTTTTCTTTTTGTTATATATTTTCCTTTACAACTTCATTAATATGGAAATATTTTTTATGACAGCACATATATAATCTATATCAAATCGATGCCTTCTCAGTGAAGTAAAGGGGATAAATGAAGGAAAGGAAATAATTTGGAACTCAAAATTTTTTTTAAATGAATGTTAAAAATAGCTTTTACATGTAATTGGAAAAAAGTTTTTTTAAAAGATGTAACAATACTACATTAATTCCCTACACTAAGAATTGTTTCATTGGAAATGCCTTTACCCTGCTCTTATTACTCTATAATAACATAAAAATCTAAGGAACTGGCCACAAAAATATAAATGAATGACTGTACTTCTCTCTACATGCTTTTATAAGGAGATGGGAGTATCTCATCTCCATAATGACACACAATGAGATTAGCCAGTCAAACTGTGAATGACAAATATATTTTCCCCAATAGTGACACTATGCAATATAATCCTTTGTGTAAAGTTAAACTTACATACAATATTTCTGCATCCTACCTTGTCTTACTTTAAATTTCCTTAGTCCTATTTAGATTGTATGCTTTCCCCTCTATGTAGATAAACAAGGTCAAGGCATGTTCTCAAATGTTTATTCATTAACAGCTCTGTGGGTGATATTCAAGAAGTAATCTGATGTCTTATGTGATGTTCTCACACAAACTATATTAATTGTTGTCCTAGGTTTATGAGTTTTAATTGTGATTATGTAATGAAGTTTGTTGAAAGGGTTTTACATTTAAATGGAAAATTGAAGCAGTAATTCCCAAACTCCTTCCACTTTATTATGTCCTATTAATCATTAGAATGATTTTAAGAAAGAATTCAAATTCATATTACACATATAGATTGACACATTTATATTTTCTTCATTGATGTGACATGCACAGTTACTTCACATTTAACTTTTTAGTCATGTATTTTGTGTTTTCTTTTTCATTTGTTTATGACTATCTCTCCCCCAAATCTACTATGAATCAAGTAATTCCTTTTAACAACAACAAAAAAATTGGAGGAAAAATGGCAAAAAGTAAGCAACATATTCTTTATGTCAGCACCAGCTTTTGAAAGGGGTTATTTATCATTCAAAACTAAACCAACCAACCAAAAATAATAGAATAAAAACCCCAAACCATTCCATCTACTTATAATTTAAGTACCATGTCATTAGGTGATAAAAGTATGCTCCAGTTATATATCAAAATAAAAATAAGCAGTCTTCTCAGAAGTCTTATTCTTAAAGAATTTATAATTGGACCACATGCTCTGGAAAGTTAAATCTTCTAGAAAGAAGTCTTATTGTTGTTAAGTTATTCATTCATGTCCAACTCTTCATTATTCCATTTAGGTTTTCCTGGAAAAAATACTGGAGTGATTTGCCATTTTCTTCTCCAACTCCTTTTACAACAGGTTAAGTGACTTGTCTAGAGAGACTGCTAATAAGTATTTGAGATAAAATTTGCACTCAGGTTCTCCTGACTCCAGTTCTGGTATTCTATCCACTGTACCACTTATCTGCCCAAATAGGTTCTAATGATAGATCATGTCACCATTCTCCCATCAATTTGGTTTATATGTAGAGTTTCATCAGTAATAAGTTTGCCAATAGGAATGGTTTACATAGAGATCACAAACATATACTTAAAATAACTCTTATGTCATCCTTTTACTTGTCTAAGATGAAATTGTCAGAATATTAGAAAAATGGGCAAGGTTCCTTAAAAACAGACTATATTAGTAATTTCTATAAATATTAATTTAACTCATTTTCTAAAAATGAGCTTATTCACCGACAAATTGTTAAACTATGATAAAACTAGTAGTGATTTTCTTGTTACAAAGATTAAAAGAAGATATAAGAAAGTTTTCATTAAAATAAGGACAGCTCAAACAAAAATTGGAGCTCTTGGAGTTGATACATATTGTACCCATTTTCAAAGTATACTTGGGAATAGTTGTCATGGGTGGAGCCAAGTTTGGCATAGAAGAGGTAGAAAACCCAATTGACCTCTTCCAATTTTCCCCTCCAAAATAAACTAAAATAACACAAAATTCTGCAGGAATAGAGCCAACAAAATGTCAGCATGAGGCATTTGCCAATGTAAGAAAACATCAGAGGTCAGGAGGAAAATTCTGTAACACTGGGATAGGGGCCAGCATGGAGTACATATTGGGGGCTGCTACAATAGTGATAGCAGCAGCCCTTCAGGGATGCCCAGCACAGAGATTCTTATGGGGTCTGATATGGGACACTCAGTACTGGGTGCAGCTGGTACTGCTTGACAACTCTATCATTCATATAGAGTTCTGGGTTGTAGTTCAAAGTAGGAGAGGAGGGTTTGTGTTTGGTCACAAGGGAGCCTTAGTTTTGGTCACAGTTTAAAAATAGAAAGGGCAAGCAATAGTGGCTTCAGAAAAGTAGGGGACCTTGTCTTAGTTCTAGGGCTGTGAGGAGACCTAGGAATTGTGACTGTCTGGGAGAATGGGTCCTTCAAGGAATGGGGGTAGAGTATAGAACAAGAGAAGAGAAACAACATGATCTCTCAGGAATATACCACCTTGGAAGCAAAGAGAACTTGCAGACTTGGAGAACTAAATACCAATACAGCAACATGAAAAAAAACTGAAGTTTGGGATAGTACTTCCCTAAATCATGGTGATCAGAGCTCAACTTTAAACTTTAAAGTCAAGAAACAGGCTGGAAAAAGACTAAACTATAAAATAACTTGAATGAAAAATCATTTTTATTCCTATTTGTAAGGTGATCAATTCTAGAATTCTCATTATGATACATACACTCAGATCCTAATGTCTTCCAATTTTTTAAGTATCTTACTACTTCTTACTAACAATAATTATCTTAGTATCAGCCGACAATCTATTTATTTGTTGAGAAGGTGTAAGAATTATATCCTTCATACTTATCGGATAATGATATGCACGCACAGACACCAACACCACAGCCCTTCAAGCCATCTTATATAACTATATTGGTGATATTGGATTAATAATTACAATAGCCTGACATTAAATAATAATTCATGACATCTGCAACATATTTTCTCCACTAATATAAATAACATTGCACTCCTAGGCTTAATCATTGCTGCTACTGGAAAATCCACCCAATTTGGCCTTCATCCGTGGCTCCCCTCTGCCATAGAAGGGCCAACCCCTGTATCAGCCTTACTCCATTCAAGCACTACAGAAGTAGCTGGGATCTTCCTTCTAATTTGATTCTACCCTATAATAGAAAATAACCAAATAATCCTAACAATCGCCCTATGCCTAGGAGCAATCACAACACTATTTACAGCTATTTGTGCAATCACACAAAATGACATCAAAAAATTGTAGCCTCAATATTAAGACAACTAGCTTAATAATAGTCACTGCCCTACTTAGCCAACCTCACTTAGCCTTCCTTCACATCTGTACACATGCCTTTTTCAAAGCAATACTACTTTTATGCTCCGGTTCTATCATTCATAGTCTTAATGACAAACAAGATATTTGAAAAATAGGAGGCCTACCTATCACATCATCTGCACTAATAAAAGGCAGCCTAGAATTAACAGGAACACCATTTTTAGCGGACTTCTACTCAAAAGACTCAATTATTGAGGCCCTAAACACATCCTGCACAAACACATGAGCCCTAGCATTAACACTAATTGCAACCTCTCTTACTGCTATTTATAGCCAAGAATAATTTACTACACCCAACTAGGATATCCACTTTTCATATCCATTTCTCCAATTAATGAAAATAATCCTAACCTACTATACAACTAGCCCTAGGAAGTGTCTTTGCAGGTTTTATTTTAATAAAAAATATTCCTCCAATATCATCAATTTCCAAAACCATGCCCACTATAACCAAACTATCAGCCCTAACAGTAACCCTACTAGGGCTTTTAATCATAACAGAACTAAACTCACTAAAATAAACTTATAAATTCAATAAACCATACTACTTCCTTCTCCAATATGTTAGGGTATTCTACTTATATTATACATCGAATATCTCCTCTAATAAATCTGTTTACAGGCCAACGAGTTGCTATCATACTAATTGATATTAACTGATATGAAAAACAGGACCTAAAGGTCAAGCTAATATTCATTCTACATTATCCACATTACTTAATTCAATTCAGAAAGGACTAATAAAAATTGACTTCTTATCCTTCTTGATCTCAATCATATTTATTCTATGCCCATGGACAACTTCTAACACAATATGAATAGTAATGAACAAAATTCACCCTAATAAAGCTAAAGCTCACCCCCAACAACAGTACAACAATGAAACACCACTAAAACCCTGACCAACACAATGAAAGCCAGCGAAATCAAACAACTCAATAGCTATATTAACATAAACTTCACCAGATATAAGATATCATACTAACTCCATAAATAAAACAAATAATACACTAAAAACTACAATATTTCTAATTCATATCTCTGGATATTCTTCTGTAGCCATAGCAGCAGTATATCCAAAAACCACCAATATACCTCCTAGATAAACTAAAAAAACTATTAATCTTAAAAATACATCTTCTAAACCACTGCAAACCCTAACCCATCACTAGCAACCAAACTTAACCCTCCATAAACTGAAGAAGGTTTAGAAGCAAAAGCCACAACTCCAAAAATTAATAGCAAAGAAATAATAAAAATGATTATTATTTTAGCATGGATTCTAACCATAACCTATGACATGAAAAACCGTTGTTGTATTTCAACTACAAAAGCATAATGACAAATCTATGAAAAACCCATCCACTTATAAACATTATTTACCACTTCTTTATTGATTTACCAGCACCATCTAACATCTCAGTTTGATGAAACTATGGATCTCTTTTAGGTATTTGTTTAATTATTCAGATCCTTACAGGAGTCTTCCAAGCTATACACTATACATCATATACACTTACTGTCTTCTTATCAGTAGCACATATCTACCTTCTCATAAGTAGCACATGTAAATTACTGATGAGTAATCTGAAATCTTCATGCTAATGGAGCATCCATATTCTTCATATGCTTATTTCTTCATGTTGGATGAGGTATCTATTACAGATCCTACCTATATAAAGAAACCTGAAATATTGGAGTAATCTTACTACTAACAGTTTTAGCAACTGCATTCATCGGATATGTTCTCCTATGAGGACAAATATAATTTTGAGGGGCTACAGTAATTACAAACCTTTTATCAGCTATCCCCTACATCAGTACAACAGTAGTGGAATGCATCTGAGGCAGCTTCTCTGTAGACAAAGCCACCCTAACTCGATTCTTCATCTTCCATTTCATCTTACCCTTTATCATCCTAGCCCTTGTTATTGTTCACCTATTATTCCTACATGAAACAGGCTCTAACAACCTAGCAGGTATTAATCCTGACACAGATAAAACCCCATTCCACCCTTACTACACAATAAAGATGCTTTAGGATTAATTCTCATAATTCTAACCCTCCACTCACTATCCTCACCAGACATAGTAGGCAATCTGGACAACTTCACACCTGCCAACCCACTAAACACACTTCCCCATATTAAACCAGAATGATACTTCCTATTTGCCTATGCAATCTTCTGATCAATTCCCAACAAACTAGGAGTGGTACTAGTTCTTCCAGTATCCATCTTTGTTCTCTTCATTATCCCACTACTTCACACATCCAATCAACAAAGCCTCATATTCTGACCAATTTCACAAGTATTGTTTAGAATACTAACAGCCAATCTCTTAATCCTAACCTAAATCTGTGGCCAGCCTGTAGAACAACAATTTATCATCATTGGTCAAATAGACTCAATCTCTTACTTCACAATTATTATTATTTTGATACTCTTAGCAGGAATATTCAAGAACTACATAGTTCAACTCAAATATTCGAAATACCTAGTCAAAGTAATTTAACAAAAATACTGGCCTTGTAAGCCAACAATGAATGAAAAATCCTTCCTAGGACATCCTGAAGAAGATGGCACAAACACCCCACCATTAACAGTCAGAGCTGATATTCTACTTAAACTACTTCCTGACAAAACTCGATTTATATAATATGTCAGTATTAAATTCATTTTATTATTAAATTTTGTTTTGTTTTGTTTTTGGTCCTATGTATAGAGTACATAGATTTATTTTTTCCTAGCAAATCTCATATATATTATACTCATATTACTAGATACATAATATTCATAATTATACTATATACATTAATATCTATAAGTACTATAATGTATTTAATACATGGGTATCCTTAACCTATCATAATCTTACATAAGACATATTATGTTGTTGTACATATATATATATATATATATGTATATATATGCTATCCATGGTAACAGTATCAGAAACCTTAATCTGAATAGCATATTATCACCATCAGGAATACCTCAATCCTCTCCTCACAAGAGATCATCATCCCATCATCTTTTGATCCTTCACAGGAAACACATGAATTGTGATGTACCTTATTTCTTTGACTGGCTACTGGTTGTTACTTCAGGGACATAAAACTGTTTATTGCATCCAAACTGCAATTAAATAAGGCATCACGATGTTATGATTACTAATCAGCCCATAACAGCATAACTGATCCTGACTGGCATTGGGAGAGATTTTTTCAGGGGAGCTATATCCAACAGGCAGTCATCTTGGACACCAATATAATCTAGGACCTAACATACAGTGCTGTTCTTGCAGTTCACATGGATTAAATGGAGATATTATATGAATGATTATAAGACATAAAATTATATATAAGAATTAAGGCATAACATGTACACGCAGTATTAATGAGCAATATTTAGTTAATTAATGGTTGACATTAAATCAATGATTTTAAGACATCATATATATGTTCCACCCGGGTGACAAGAGAGTGTGTGAATTTATAATAACTTGTAATGAAATATTTATAATAATTAATACTATTTATAATAATATTAGCAAACATAAATTTAACATATATATTCACTAAATTCCCTACCCCCTTAACAATAAAATCATATCTTTATTTCCATCAAACCCCAAAACAGGAAGGCATGATTTAAAGCATAAATATAGGGACAAGAGTTAAAACTTGTATAAGTAGCATAAAAAGTATAAAAGGCATAAATGGTATAAACAGTATAATTATACTAGGGTTAAACACTATAAATTATATTGATGTATGATCAATATATATAAAACATACATGATATTTAAAATGTACATAAATAAAATATTTCATAAAAATGTACTTTACAAAAATATTCTCTGAGTATATATTTTTTTAATTTTTCAGGTTTTTTTTATTTTTCAAAAATAACAAATTTAGCCAATACTGCCATATAAATTAAAAATTGTAACAATATCACAATTTTTAATTAGTTAATGTAGCTTATTTAAAGAAAAGCACTGAAAATTATTAGATGGTCTATGTAATACAGACCCATAAACAAAAGATTTGGTCCTAGCCTTATTAAGTTTCTGTTATCCAGTAAGAATGTCCTTAAGACTATTATTAGTATAATATAAAATGAGTTGGTATGAGGCACACTAATATGTAGCGCACTATGCCTTGCTTAACCACACCCCCATGGGATAGGGCAGTTACTAACATTAAACTATAAAGGAAAGTTTGACAAAGATGTACAGAAACACCCTTAAAAATTTGAATTCAGCAAGTGGAAGCAAATGACTCCTTGAAATATCAAAAATCAATATGCTATGGGCTGATAGTGAGAAACAAGGAGTAGTAGTAAGAATGAGATCCTCATACTCTGAAATTATGCATTTCTCACTAGTTGGCACTAGTTAAACATCAACTACAACACCAGTAGTTTCAGAATTAGTCAAACATGAACTGTAGATTGTTCAGTTATACACTCTTTGTATAAGACCTGTATACTTACATTAATAATTATAATATATAATGTAAATACTATATATAATGTAAATAGTATAATAAGAGAATAATAATTATCCATTGTTAGTAAGTATCTATTCTATAGCTAATTCCAATTTTATTAGTAGTTATATATTGTTCAATTCCATGAGTGAAACAATGCATCCTATCCTGTTTATGTTTTTGTGTATATGTATTTGTTTTGTTCTTATGTCCTTTTGCAATATGTTACTATTGGCTGTATGATACCTACCAAAACTTCAGATCTCCTTTCCTCTCGTATTGTTTCATTTTTTTTTTAATTTTTAAATTTGTTTTGTTTTGTTTTGTTTTTGTTTTTCTTAACATTTAATAATTTTAATTATTTAGAAAAGTTAACATGGTTACATGACTCATGCTCTTACTTTCCCCTTCACACCCAACCTCCCTGCCCCATAGCCGAAGTGTATTTCCACTGGTTTCACCATGTGTCATTGACTAAGACCTATTTCCAAATTCTTGATAGTTGCATTGCTGTGGTATTTTGATTCTACATCCCCAATCATGTCCTCCTCAACCCAGGTGGTCAAGCAGTTACTTTTCTTCTGTGTTTCCACACCTGCAGTTCTTCCTCTAAATGTTGGTAGCATTTTTTTCCATAAATCCCTCAGAATTGTACTGGGTCATTGTATTGCTGCTAGTACAGAAGTCCATTACATTCTATTTTACCACAGTATATTGGTCTCTGTGTACAATGTTTTTCTGACTCTGTTCCTTACTCTCTGCATCAATTCCTTGAAGTCTTTCCAGTTCACATGGAATTCCTAAAGTTTATTATTCCTTTGAGCACAATAGTATTCAATCACCAGCATATGAAACAATTTTTTCAGCCATTCCCCAATTAAAGGGCATAACCTCATGTTCAAGTTTTTTTGCCACCACAAAAAGCATGGCTTTAAATGTTTTCCTTTAAGTCTGTTTATCTATGATCTCTTTGGAGTACAAACCCAACAATAGTATGGCCTGATCAAAGGGCAGACAGTCTTTTATAGCCCTTTGAGCATAGTTTCAAATTACCATCCAGAATGGTTGGATCAGTTCACAATTCCACCAGCAATGCATTAATGTCCCAATTTTGCCACAACCCCTCCAGGATTCATTGCTCTCCCCTTCTCTCATTTTCACCAATCTGCTAGGTGTGAGGTGATACCTCAGAGTTGTTTTGATTTGCATTTCTCTAATTTTTAGAGATTTAGAACACTTTCTCATGTGGCTATTGATATTTTTTATTTCTTTATCTGAAAATTGCTTATTCATGTGCCTTGCCCATTTATCAATTGGGGAATGGCTTGATTTTTTTTTATACAATTGATTTAACTCCTTGCATATTTGAGTAATTAGACCACTGTCAGAGTTTTTTGTTATAAAGATTTTTTCCCAATTTGTTGTTTCTTTTCTGACTTTGACTACATTGTTTTTCTTTGTACAAAAGATTTTTAGTTTAATATAATCAAAACCATTTAATTTACATTTTGTAATTTTCTCTAACTCTTGCTTGGTTTTAAAATCTTTCCTTTCCCAGAGGTCTGACAGGTATAGTATTCTGTGTTCACTTAACTTATTTATAGTTTCCCTCTTTATATTCAAGTCATTCACCCATTCTGAATTTATCTTGGAGTAGGGTGTGAAATGTTGATCTAAACCTAATCTCTCCCATAGTGTTTTCCAAATTTCCCAGCAGTTTTTGTCAAATAGTGGATTCATGTCCCAAAAGTTGGGCTCTTTGGGTTTATCATACACTGTCTTGCTGATGTCATTAACCCCAAGTCTATTCCACTGATCCTCCCTTCTGTCTCTTAGCCAGTACCATACCATTTTGATGACTGCTGCTTTATGGTATAGTTTAATATCTGGTACTGCTAGGCCCCCTTCCTTCACATATTTTTCATTATTTCCCTTGATATTCTTCATCTTTTTTTTATTCCAAATGAACTTTGTTATAGTTTTTTCTTAATTCAGTAAAAAAGTTCTTTAGTAGTTTGATAGGTATGGTACTAAATAGGTAAATTAATTTGGGTAGAATGGTCATTTTGATTATGTTAGTTCTTCCTTCCCATGAGCAATCAATATTTTTCCAATTGTTTATGTCTAGTTTTAATTGTTTGGAAAGTGTTTTGTAGTTGTTTTTGTATAATTCCTGTATTGGTTTTGGTAGATAGATTCCTAAGTAATTTATATTGTCTAGGGTGATTTTAAATGGTGTTTCTCCTTCTACCTCTTGCTGCTTTGATGAGTTGGAAATATACAGAAATACTGATGATTTTTGTGCATTTATTTTATATCCTGCAACTTTGCTAAATTTGTTGATTATTTCTACAAGCTTCTTCATTGATTCTCTAGGATTAAAAAGTAATTAAAAAGTAGACCATCATATCATCTGCAAAGAGTGATAGCTTAGTCCCTTCATTGTCTATTTTGATACCTTCAATTTCTTCTCTAATTTCTACTGCTAGGGTTTCTAGTACAATGTTAAATAATAGAGGCGATAATGCGCATCCTTGTTTCACTCATGATCTTATTGGGAAGGCTTCTAATTTATTCCCATCGCATATGAAGCTAGTTGATAGCTCTAGGTACTTACTATTTATTATTTTTAGGAAAGGTCCTTCTATTCCTATACTTTCCAGTGCTTTCAATAGGAAAGAGTGCTGTAATTTGTCAAAGGCTTTTTCAGCATCTATTGAGATAATCATGTGATTTTTGTTTGTTAGATTGTTGATATGGTCAATTATGTGGATGATTTTCCTAATGTTGAACCATCCTTGCATTCCTGGCATAAATCCCTCCTGACTGTGGTGGATAATCCTATTGATCACTTTCTGGTGTCTCTTTGCTAAAATTCTATTTAAGATTTTTGTAACTATGCTCATTAGGGAGATTGGTCTGCAGTTTTCTTTCTCTGTTTTTGATCTACCTGGCTGAGAATCAGTACCATATTTGTGTCATAAAAGGAATTTGGTAGGACTCCTTCTTTGCTTATTATATCAAATAATTTGTATAGTATTGGGACTAGTTGTTCTTTGAATATTTGATAGAATTCATTTGTGAATCCATCACGTTCTGGCAATTTTTTCTTAGGAAGTTCTTTGATGGCTTCATCATTTGCTTTTTCTGATATGGGACTATTTATGTATTCTAATTTTTCTGCTGCTAATCCAGGCAATTTATATTTTTGTAAATATTCATCCATAACACCTAGATTACTATATTTATTGCCATATAATTGGGCAAAATAGTTTTTAATTATTGCCTTAATTTCCTCTTCATTAGAGGTGAGGTCTTTCTTTTCATCTTTGATACTCTCAATTTGGGTTTCTTCCTTCCTTTTTTTGTTAGATTGACCAGTACTTTGTCTATTTTTTCTGTTTTTTCAAAATACCAGCTTCTAGTCTTAATTATTAATTCAATAGTTCTTTTACTTTCCATTTTATTGGTTTCTCCCTTGATTTTTAGCATTTTTAATTTAGTTTTCATCTGGGGATTTTTAATTTGCTTGCTCTCTAATTTTTTTTGATTTGCATGCCCAATTCATTAATATCTGCCCTCCCTAAATTGTTAATATGTGAGCTCAAGGATTGAAATTTCCTTCTGAGTACTGCCTTAACTGCATCCCACAGAGTTTGGTAGGATGTCTCATCACTGCCATTCTCTTAAATGAAATTGTTAATTGTTTCTCTGATTTCTTCTTTAACTATCTGGTTTTGGAGAATCGTATTATTTAATTTTAAATTGCTTTTTGATTTACCTGTCCCGGTGCCCTTACTAATTATTATTTTTATTGCATCATGATCTGAGATTACATTTATTTTTTCTCCTCTTTTGCATTTGTTTGTGAATGTACGATGTGCAATTGAAAAGAAGGTTTTTCCTTTTTGTCCCTATTTATTTTTCTCCACATATCTATTAAAGCTAATTTTTCTAGGATTTCATTCACCTCTCTTATGTCCTTCTTATTTATTTTTTGGTTTGATTCATCTAGATTAGAAAGAGGAATATTTAGATCCCCTACTAATATGATTTGACTATCTATTTCCTTCTTAAGCTCTGCCAGTTTCTCCTTTAAGAATTTGGATGCTATGCCATTTGGTGCATACATACTGAGCACTTTTATTTCCTCATTGTATATACTACCTTTTATCAGGATGTAATAACCTTCCCTGTCTTTTTTAATCAGATCTATTTTTACTTTGGTATTGTTAGAAATCATGATCACCACTCCTGCCTTCTTTTTCTCATTTGAAGCCCAAAAGATTTTGCTCCAGCCCTTTACCTTAAACTTGTGTATGTCCACCCACCACACATGTGTTTCCTGTAGACAACATTTGGTAGGATTTTGGTTTCTAATCCACTCTGCTATTTGCTACCATTTTATGGGCAAGTTCATCCCTTTCACATTCAGAGTTATAATTTTCAGTTTTGTATTCCCCAACATTTTGGTATCCTCTCCTAATTCTACCTTTCCTACAAGATTTCCTTTTAAATCTGTGGTTTGTTTTAGACCAGTCCCCCTTGTCCCCTCCCTTGATTTACTTCCCTTTCTACCCCCTCCCTTATTATTCCCATCTTTTTATTTTTAAGGCCTATTGAATTTCCTCCCCTTCTTCTCCTCTCCCTTTTTTGACCTCCCCACTCCCCTGCTCCCCTTGGTTTATCCCTTCTGGCCTTCGAGTTTTATATCCCAAAGGATATAGCTACTCTTCCCTCTCAGGGTTAATTCCACTGTGAGTAAGGTTTAAATATTACCTCTTTATGCTCTCTTCCTCTCCTTCTTATAATAGTATTTATCACCTCCCCTTCCCATGATCTCTTTGTATAATAGAATATCCTATTTTTCTTATTCATTCAAGTTTCTCTTGGTGTCCTCTACTATTCAGCCCCCTCTTTCCCACCCACATATCATCTTAGACCATTTAGTACACCAACCTCTCCCTATAAATAACTCTTCTAATTACTATAATAGTGAATAGAGTTCACTACAGAGAATTACACAGAACATTTCTACACATAGGAATACTAACAATTAGATCTTATTGAAGCTCTTAAAGAGGGAAATTGAAAAAGAAGATTTTTCTTTCTTTCCCGTTTCTTATTTACCTTTTCATGTTTCTCTTGATTTTTGTGGTTGGATATAGAACTTTCAATTGAGTCCCGATCTTTTCTGTTCAAATACTTGGAAATCTTCTATCTTGTTGAATGCCCATACTTTCCCTTGGAAATATAGAGTCAGGTTTTTTTTTTTTAATCCAAAGTGATTTTTTAAAAAATTTTAAACATTGATTAATATTCATTTTTAACATGGTTACATGATTCATGCTCCTACTTTCCCCTTCACCCCCCGCGTTCCTCCCACGCATGGCCGACCCACATTTCCACTGGTTTTATCATGTATCCTTGATCAAGACCTTTTTCCAAATTGTTGGTAGTTGCATTGGTGTGGTAGTTTTGAGTTCACATCCTCAAACATGCCCACCCCAGCTCATGCATTCAAGCAGCTGTTTATATATATATATA
>NC_058132.1:435752672-435789377 GCF_016433145.1 Gracilinanus agilis
TTATATGTTTCCTCTCCTGAAGTCCTTCCTCTGGATGTGGGTAGCGTTCTTTACCATAAATCCCTCAGAATTGTCCTGGGTTTTTGTATTGCTGCTGGTAGAGAAGCCCATTACATTTGACTTTACCATAGTATATCAGTCTCTGTATACAATGTTCTTTTGGCTCTGCTCCTCTCACTCTGCATCAGTTCCTGGAGGTCTTTCCAGTTCACCTGGAACTTCTCCAGTTTGTTATTCCTTTTAGCACAATAGTATTCCATCACAAGCATATACCATAATTTGTTCAGCCATTCCCCAATTGAAGGGCATACCCTCCTTTTCCAGTTTTTTGCCACCACAAAAAGCACAGCTATAAATATTTTCGAACAGGTCTGTTTATCTATGATCTCTTTGGGGTACAAACCCAACAATGGTATAGATGGATCAAATAGCAGGCAGTGTTTTATAGCCCTTTGAGCATGGTTCCAAATTGCCAGCCAGAATGGCTGGATCAGTTCACAGCTCCACCAGCAATGCATTAATGTCCCAATTTTGCACATCCCCTCCAGCATTCATTACTCTCCCCTTCTTTCATTTTAGCCAATCTGCTAGGTGTGAGGTGATACCGCAGAGTTGTTTTGATTTCCATTTCTCGAATTATTAGAGATTTAGAGCACTTTCTCATATGCTTATTGATACTTTTGATTTCTTTACCTGAAAATTTCCTATTCATGTCTTGCCCATTTATCAATTGGGGAACGGCTTGATTTTTTATACAATTGATTTAACTCCTTGTATATTTCAGTAATTAGAACCCTGTCAGAGTTTTTTGTTATAAAGATTTTTTTCCAAATTTGTTGTTTCCATTCTGATTTTGACTACATTGTTTTTATTTGTACAAAAGTTTTTTTAGTTTAATATAATCAAAACCATTTAATTTACATTTTTTAATTTTCTCTAACTCTTGCTTGGTTTTAAATTCTTTCCTTTCCCAAAGATCTGATAAGTATACTATTCTGTGTTCACTTGACTTATTTATAGTTTCCCTCTTTATATTCAAGTCATTCACCCATTCTAAATTTATCTTGGTGTAGGGTGTCAGATGTTGATCTAAACTTAATCTCATCCATATTGTTTTCCAAATTTCCCAGCAGTTTTTGTCAAATAGTGGATTCCTGTCCCAAAAGTTGGGCTCTTTGGGTTTATCATACACTGTCTTGCTGATGTCATTTATCCCAAGTCTATTCCATTGATCCTTCTCTCTATCTCTTAGCCAGTACCATATTGTTTTGATGACTGCTGCTTTATAGTATAGTTTAATATCTAGTGTTTCTAGGCCCCCTTCCTTCATATTTTTTTTCATTATTTCCCTTGATATTCTTGATCTTTTGTTATTCCAAATCAACTTTCTTAGAGTTTTTTCTAATTTAGTAAAGAAGTTTTTTGGTAGCTTGATAGGTATGGCGCTAAATAGGTAAATTAATTTGGGTAGAATTGTCATTTTTATTATGTTAGCTCATCCTACCCATGAGCAACCAATGGCTTTCCAGTTGTTTAGATCCAGTTTTATTTGTTTGGAAAGTGTTTTGTAGTTGTTTTCATATAATTTCTGTGTTTGTTTTGGTAGATAGATTCCCAAGTATTTTATATAGTCTAGGGTAATTTTAAATGGTGTTTCTCTTTCTACCTCTTCCTGCTCTAGTATGTTGGAAATGTATAGAAATGCTGATGATTTATGTGCATTTATTTTGTATCCTGCAACTTTGCTAAAGTTGTTGATTATTTCTACAAGCTTCTTAGTTAATTCACTAGGATGTTTTAAGTATGCCATCATATCATCTGCAAAGATTGATAGATTGGTCTCCTCATTGCCTATTTTGATACCCTCGATTTCTTTTTCTCCTCTAATTGCTACTGCTAGTGTTTCTAGTACTATGTTGAATAATATAGGTGATAATGAACATCCTTGTTTCACACCTGATCTTATTGGTAAGGGTTCTAATTTATTTCCATTGCATATAATGCTCATTGATGGTTTTAGGTATATACTATTTATTATTTTTAGGAAGGGTCCTTCTATTCCTATATTTTTCAGTGTTTTCAATAGGAATGGATGCTGTATTTTGTCAAAGGCTTTTTCAGCATCTATTGAGATAATCATGTGATTTTTGTTTGATAGACTATTGATATGGTCAATTATATGGATTGTTTTCCTAATGTTGAACCATCCTTGCATTCCTGGTATAAATCCCACTTGATCATGGTGGATGATCTTCTTAATTATATGCTGGAGTCTCTTTGCTAGTATTCTATTTAAGATTTTTGCATCTATGTTCATTAGGGAGATTGGTCTGTAGTTTTCTTTCTCTGTTTTTGATCTCCCTGGCTTTGGAATCAGTACCATATTTGTGTCATAAAAGGAATTTGGTAGGACTCCTTCTTTGCTTATCATATCAAATAATTTGTATAGTATTGGGATTAGTTGCTCTTTGAATGACTGATAGAATTCACTTGTGAATCCTTCAGGCCCTGGCGATTTTTTCTTGGGGAGTTCTTTGATGGCTTGTTCAATTTCTTTTTCTGATATATGATTATTTAGGTATTCTATTTCTTCTGCTGTTAATCCAGGCAGTTTATATATTTTGTAAATATTCATCCACATCTCCTAAATTCTTATATTTATTGCCATATAATTGGGCAAATTAGTTTTTAATGATTGCTTTAATTTCCCCTTCATTAGAGGTGAGGTCTCCCTTTTCATCTTTGATACTATCAATTTGGTTTTCTTCTTTCCTTTTTTTATTAGATTGACCTCTACTTTGTCTATTTTATCTGTTTTTTCAAAGTACCAGCTTCTAGTCTTGTTTATTAATTCAATAGTTCTTTTGCTTTCGATTTTATTGATTTCTCCCTTGATTTTTAGTATTTCTTATTTAATTTTTAAGTGGGGATTTTAAATTAGCTTGATTTCTAATTTTTTGAGTTGCATGCCTAATTCATTAATCTCTGCCCTCCTTAATTTGTTAATATGTGCACTCAGGGATATAAATTTCCCTCGGAGTACTGCCTTGGCTGCATCCCACAGAGTTTGGTAGGATGTCTCATCATTGTCATTTTCTTCAATGAAATTGTAGATTGCTTCTATGATTTTTTCTTTGACAAATTGGTTTTGGAGAATCATATCATTTAATTTCCAATTAGTTTTTGATTTGCCTGTCCAGGTGCCCTTACTAATTATTATTTTTATTGCATTATGATCTGAGAAGGTTACATTTAATATTTATGCTCTTTTGCATTTGTTTGCAATGATTCTATGCCCTATAACATGGTCAGTCTTTGTGAATGTGCCATGTTGAGCTGAAAAGAAGGTGTATTCCTTTTTTTCCCTATTTATTTTTCTCCACATGTCAATTAAATCTAATTTTTCTAGGACTTCATTCACCTCTCTTACTTCTTTCTTATTTATTTTTCGGTTTGATTTATCTAGGTCTGAAAGAGGAATATTTAGATCTCCCACTAGTATGGTTTTACTATCTATTTCCTTCTTGAGCTCTGCCAGTTTCTCCTTTATGAATTTGGATGCTATGCCACTTGGTGCATACATATTGAGCAGTGTTATTTCCTCATTTTTTATACTGCCTTTAATCAGGATGTAATGACCTTCCCTGTCTTTTTTAATCATATCTATTTTTACTTTGGCTTTGTCAGAAATCACAATAGCCACTCCTGCCTTCTTTTTCTCATTGACGCCCAAAAGATTTTGTTCAAGCCCTGAACCTTAAACTTGTGTATGTCCACCCTCCTCATATGTGTTTCTTGTAGACAACACATGGTGGGATTTTGGTTTCTAATCCACTCTGCCATTTGCCTCAGTTTTATGTGAGAGTTCCTCCCATTCACATTCAGAGTTATAATCTTCAACTGTGTATTCGCTGACATTTTTGTATTCTCCCCTATTCCTACCCCTTCTTAAACTATATCCTTTTAACCCAGTGGTTTGCTATTAAGCCGGTATCCCTTATCCCCTTCTTTGACTGACTTCCCCTTCTACCCCCTCCCTTGTTATTCCCCTATTTTTGTTTTGAAGGCCTAATAAATTCCCTTTCCCTTCTTCTCCCCTCCGTTTTTGACCTCCCCTCTCCACTGCTCCCCTTGGCTTATCCCTTCTGACTTTCTCAGTAGGGTTAGATAGAGTTTTATATCCCAATGGATAGTATAGCTACTCTTCCCTCTCCGGGTTGGTTATGCTGAGAGTAAGGTTTAAAAATTACCTCTTGTTGCTCTCTTCCTCTCCTTTTTATAATAGTATTTGTCCCCTCCCCATCCCATGCCCTCTTTTTGTGTAATAGATTATCCTATTTTTCTTATTCTCTCAGGTTTCTCCTGGTGTCCCCCTCCATTCACCCTCCTCTTTCCCACCCCACATATCACCTTAGACCATTTAGCACTCCACCCTTGCTCCATAAATCATTCTTCCAACCACTATAATAATGAATACTTAATAGTGAATGGAGTTCACTACAGTGAATGATACATAGCATTTCTACACATGGGAATACAGATAATTAGATCTTACTGAGGCCCTTTAAAAGACAAATTTAAGAAATTATGAGTTTTCTTTCTTTCCCCTCTGTTTCTTATTTACCTTTTCATGTTTCTCTCAATTTTTGTGGTTGGATATCAAACTTTCCATTTAGCCCTGGTTTTTCTGTCCAAATACTTGGAAATCTTCAATTTTGTTGAATGCCCATACTTTCCCCTGGAAGTATATAGTCAATTTTGATGGGTATTTGATCCCTGGCTGCAGGCTCAGCTCTCTTGCCTTTCTGAATATCATATTCCAAGCTTTGCGGTCTTTTAGCATGGAGGCTGCCAGATCCTGTGTGATCCTGATTGGTGCTCCTTGATATTTGAATTGTCTCTTTTTGGCTTCTTGTAAGATTTTTTCTTTTACTTGGAAGCTCTTGAATTTGGCAATTATATTTCTGGCCGTTTTCTTATCTGGATCGAATGTCAATGGTGATCTATGGATCCTTTCAATGTCTATATTGCCCTCTTGTTGTATGACTTCAGGGCAATTTTGCTGAATAATTTCTTTTAGTATGTAGTACAAATTTCTATTAATTTCTCCCTTTTCAGGGAGACCGATGATTCTCAAATTGTCTCTTCTAGACCGGTTTTCTTGGTCTGTCACTTTCTCATTGAGATATTTCATGTTTCCTTCTATTTTATCAGTCTTTTGACTTTGTTTTATTTGTTGTTGTTGTCCTGAGAGATCATTATCTTCTAATTGATCAATTCTAGCCTTTAATGACTGGTTTTCAGCTATAATCTTTTGGTTTTCCTTTTCAATCTGGTTATTTCTGGTCTTCAATTGACTTGCCTCATTTTCCAATTGCGAAATTCTGCCTTTTAAACTGTTATTTTCTTGCCTGATTTCCTTTTCAGCTACTTCCCATTTCTCTGACCAAATCTTTTCCAACTTTCTCAACATCTCAGTTTTGAACATTTCAAGAGCTTGTGACCAGTTTTGATTATCTTGGGATGGTTCAGATGTGATTGCTTGTTTTTTTCCTCTTCTCATTGCTTGGTAGTCTGGATTTTCTCTGTGTAAAAGTTGTCGAGTGTTAAAGATTTTTTCTTCTTGTTGTTAATCTTTCTCTCTTTCTTCTGGACTTCTTGGATCTGGGTAGCCATTGTTAGCCCAGCAGCTTCTCAGCTTTATCCTCACGCTCTGGGTCTGTCTGCGGTCTTTTGGCTCCTGAGGTCTGAGTTCTGGTTTTTTTCCAAGGTCAAGCCCCCTGGTGGACCCTCTTGCTTGATCCTCTGCAGGAGGCTCCTTTAAAAGTCTCAGGGTGCTGCTTCCACAGTTGTATACCCATCTTCACTGGTTCCCCACTCAGGGTTTCAGAGCCTTTGCTCCTGCCTCTGTCTGCCTCTGCCCGCATCTCCACCCTTACCTGAGCTCTGCATCTGCGCTCAGAGTCCGTGTGGGTTCCTCAGCTTTTTGGGCTCCTAAATCTTGCTGCTCTCAGGAACAGGCCCTGGAGCTGCCAATGACTCCATGGGTGCCCCAAACTTGCTCTATTTCTTTTGACCTGGCTTTGGAGCTGCAGGTGGTATGTGGGGGGAGCGGGGGAGGGGAGGGGTGGTTGCTCAGCCCGCGATTTAGTGAGAGCTGTTTCACCCATTTATAGCATGGAAATGCCCTGATTCCACGTACCTTCCACACTGCACCCTGTTGTGGGGTCCCTCCATTCAACTGGGTTTGTTTTTATGCCCCCTTGAGAAGTCCTGTATGTTTCAGTCAGGAGAGTTTAAGCATTGCTTTTTACTCTGCCGCCATCTTATTCTGGAATCTGCAGAAATCTAGAGTCAGTTTTGATGGGTAGGTGATCCTTGGTTTTAGACCCAGTTCTCTTGCCTTTCTGAATATCATATTCCAAGCCTTGTGATCTTTTAGCATGGAGGCTACAAGATCCTGTGTGATCCTGATTGGTAATCCTTAATATCCGAATTGTCTCTTTTTGGCTTCTTGGAAGATTTTTTTCTTTTACTTGGAAGCTCTTGAATTTCGCTATTATATTCCTGAGGGTTGTCTTTTCAGGGCCTATTGTAGAGGGTGATCTATGGATCCTTTCAATGTCTATATTGCCCTCTTGTAGAACTTTAGGGCAGCTTTGCTGAATAATTTCTTTTTTATGGAGTCTAGTTTTCTATTAATTTCTGATTTCTCAGGAAGACCAATGATTTTCAGATTGTCTATTCTAGACCTGTTTTCTTGATCTGTCAGTTTCTCATTGAAATATTTCCTGTTTCCTTCTATTTTATCAGTCTTTTGACTTTGTTTTATTTGTTCTTGTTGTCTTGAGAATTCATTAGCTTCTAATTGCTTAATTCTAGTCTTCAGAGACTGGTTTTCCTTTTCAATCTTGTCATTTCTGGTTTTCAATTTACTTGCCTCATTTTCCAATTGCTAAATTCTGTCTTTTAAACTGTTATTTTCTTGCCTGATTTTGTTTGATTTGGGGGCATTTTTCTCCAATTGGGAGTTTCTGTCTTCTAAACTATTAATTTCCTTTTGAGCTATTTCCCACCTCTCTCCCCAAATTCCTTCCATCTTTCTTATCATCTCAGGTTTGAACTCTTCTAGAACTTGTGACCAGTTTTCATTATTTTGGGAAAGTTTGGATATGATTATTTGTTTGTTCTCCTCTACTGTTTGCTCTGTTGCCTGGATATTCTCTGTGTAAATGTTGTTGAGTGTTACAGATTTCGTCTTGTTGATCTTTCTCTTTTGGGGTTCTTTTGGATGGCTTGCCATTGTGAGGGGCATGCCTTCTCAGGTTTATCCCCATGCCTAGGGTCTACCTGCACTCTTTAGGCTCCTGAGGTCTCAGGTCTAGTTGTTCTCAGAGTCAATCCTCCTGGTTCTCGCTTTACTTGTTCCTCTGTCCAAAGCTCCTTTAACAGTCTCAGGGCTCTGCTTCCACAGTTGTGATCCCCTCTGCACTGGTTCCCCATCAAGGTCTTTGCCTGTACTCAGGATCCACCTCTGTGCCTACTCTCAAAGTCTTTGTTCAAAATCTGCACGTTCTTTAGCCTCTTGGGTTCTTAAGTCTTGCTGCTCTCAGGAGCAGGTCCTGGTGGTCCCAGGTAGCTGCTAAGGATTTAATGGGTTCCCCAAACTTGCTCTGGCTCTTGTATGCCAGCTTTGTCCCTGTAGGTGGTATGGGGGTTAGGGGGTTGCTCAGCTCGTATTTTAGTGAGAGCTATTTCACCCCCCTTAGAGCATGGAAATGCCCCTTTCCCAAATACCTTCAATGCTGTGCCCTTTTGTGGGGTCCCTTCATTCGTCTAGATTTGATTTTATGTCCTCTTCAGGAGTCCTATATGTGTGGATTAGGAGAGATTAAGCAGCTGCTTGTTACTCTACTTCCATCTTAACCTGGAAGCCTCATATTGTTTCTTGAAGAAATCTTCTCTTCTCTCCTTTTCTCTGAAATTCTTGAAGGTAATATGTAATGATGTATGTAAATGAATATGTCATGATACTATTTACATTATCCAAATTCCTTTGAACATTAGTCCTTTGAATATTAGATTAATCCTCATATTTGGAATTTCCTTTTAAACAAAGTCTTTATCAGTTTAATTTTTATAAGTCTTTCAGTCTTACTACAATGTCCATTAATTCCTGAATCCTCCTTTTCATCAATCCATATCCTCTTCCATCTGAATGTCCTCTTCCACTGGAATGGTCCACTTCTTACTCATCTAACATACTAAGGGTTAAATTAGTCCCTTAGGTAGAGTGGGGTATAGAGCTGAATTAACTGATTAAAGGAAATACATTCAAGTAACACACACTAAGTGGGGGAATAGCTCAATAACAGATGAATAAAACCAGCATACACAACTTATAACTCATAGTGGGTTCAAATTGTCAGTAAAGGTATCTAGGAAAGGAGAAGAACAAGGAAACTTCATGTAAAAAGGTTTAATAACTAAACTAGGTTGGGGAGTATAGGTAAGTAGGAGATACTGCCTGTATGTCTAAAGGTAACTCAGGGAATGGAGGGATGGAAATGTCTACTCTGATGGCTAATCTAAGTACTAGAGTAACAGGTCCAGCTGTAGTCAGGGATCTCATTTATATCCAGGTCTTCAGTGGATGATGACTTCAGCTGATTCTCAATGCTGTTCTGGGTAACTGCCAGTTAATCCAATACTGGAGATTGAGGTAGGCTTATTGACATTCAGTGTCCACCACTGAAATGTCTCATCACAGCTTGCCAAATACTACCAATGAAATAATCCTCTTGGGAAAAACCATGCTTCACAGACAGGATAAACAAGTCTCCCTTATGCCCTGGAATTCAAACTGGCACACTTTCACTGTGCCAGACCCACAGAATTCTCAGGCAGTCAGCAAGCTGTGCCTGTCACTCAAATTCAATATATGGTACTCTACTTTTTCCTTCTAACAGTTCCACCCTTTGCACAAAACAAAAAATAGTGTTTCATGCAATATTTTGGTATTTATGTATAATTAAATTCTAACCTCAAATAATAAACTACATCACTCTATCTTTCCTTATCTAACACTACCTTACTCTAGGAATTTAAGTTAAGGAAAGATAAAAGAAAAATTTATACAATGAAAAGTTACAGAGCTCAAAGTACAGAGTAAACAAATAGAAAACCAAATTTCAACAAAAGTAAAAGCAAAATAGAAATATTATTAATTTCATGCAAACATTAAGATATAACCCTTATAAGCTAATACAGAAAAATCTACTATTATAATTGAAAAATTTTAAAAATGTGCATTGAAATATACATTCCATATGTCTTTACATAAAAGATAAACCAACATATTAAATTTACTTATGCAAATTACATTTAAATTGATAAGGATTTAAATAATCTTTTTTTCTAAATTACAAAGAACTGAACATAAAGCTGTATGTATGTAACTGAATTAACTACATATAGAAGTTACATATATACACATGTACACAATACATATATACAATAAATACATGCAACATACATATATGTCATACATATATGTACACAACATATTTACATATATTACATATATAATGCATACATTAAAATACAATTTATAATCATAAATATAATAAACTCTATTTACATTTATTTAAGTATCTATTTACATATTTTCATGATATGTGATCTGTAGAATATTATATGTTCTTTATATAATGCAATTTTGTTCTGTATGTTGTAATATAATGTAATAAGCATTAGTACCTTATCTTATTCACTAACTAATCTAGATATCTATATTCCTATCTTATTAACATCTTCTAAAACTATTCCTATGTTATTAGTATTTTAGTCTAACTAAATCTAAACTAAATAACTCGTCATTTGTTGTTAGTAACTAACTATCCTTTGTTGGTAGATATCTATTCTATAGCTAATTCTAATTTTGTTAGTATTCATACATTGTTTTATTCCATGAATGAAACAATTTATCCTAACCTGTTTATGTTTTTGTATATATGTTTTTGTTATGTTGTTATTTTGTTATGTTCTGTTGCAATATATTACTGTTGGATGTATGATACCTACCAAAACTTCAGATCTCCTTTCTTCTTATGTTGTTCCTGAAGAAATCTCCTCTTCTCTTCTTTTCTACACTTCTCCTTTTCTCCGAAGTTCTTGAAGGTTATGTGTAATGGTGGTTGTATATGAATATGTAATGATGCCATTTATTATTATTATTATTATTATTATTATTATTATTATTATTATTATTCCTGTTGACTCCTTAGGAGCATAGGGCCGCAACCATCTCACGCCAATGGACTCTGTTCTGGGCAACTTTCCCCAGCTGGGCCCATGCCATTCCGACCGTTTTTGTTTCATTTTCAGCAGATCTTCGCCAGGTCTGTTTTGGTCTTCCAACTTTCCTCCTCCCTGAAGGGTTCCAGCTCAATGCTTGTCTGGCTACGTTGTCTTCCGGTTTTCGTAGCGTATGTCCTATCCATCTCCACTCACGTTTCTTTATGTCCTGACAAATGGGGTACTGGATTGTTCTTTCCCAGAGACTAGCATTGGAGATCTTTTCAGGCCATCTGATGTTCAAGATGTGATGTAGACATCTGTTAACAAAGACCTGGAGTTTGTTGGTGTTAGTGCTCGTCACTCTCCAGCTTTCCGATCCATATAGGAGGACGGCCTTTACGTTGGTATTGAAGATTCGGAGCTTAGTGATGAGGGACAGTGCTTTGGAGATCCAGACAGACCGCATGGTGTTAAATGCCTGTCTGGCTTTGTTGATTCGGTTTCTGATGTCCTCATCTGCTCTGCCATCCTTACTGCCTATGCTACCCAATTAGGTGAAGTGGTCCGTCTCCTTGATGTTTTTTCCCTGTAGTTGGATTGGCAGGTCCTGTCTGCTGTTGACTGTGATCACCTCGGTCTTCCTCTTGTTGATCTTCAGACCTGTCTTCTCCGCTTCTTCAGAGAGTCATGGAAGTTTGGCTTGTGCATCCTGCTGCTTGTGAGAAAGGAGACAGATGTCATCTGCGAAGTCAAGGTCCTCAAGCTGTTTCGTGTGAGTCCATTGAATGCCCGTATTGTTGTCCTTGGTAATTCTTCTCATGGTCCAATCTATGACAATCAAGAAGATAAGCGGCGAAAGCATGCAACCTTGCTTCACTCCGGTTTTCACTTTGAAGGGAGCCGTCAGTTTCCCATTATGGATGACCTGGCAGGTAAAGGCTTCGTATAACTGCTGGATGATGTTGATGAGCTTCGGGGGAATCCCGTAATGCTGCATCAATCTCCAGATGATGCTCCTGTCCACGCTGTCAAATGCTTTCTCAAAATCCACGAAAGTCATGTAGAGGGGGGACTGCCACTTGATGGACTGTTCGATGATGATTTTTAGGGTGACGATATGGTTGGTGCACGATCTGTGCTGACAAAACCCTGCTTGTTCTATTCTCAGCTTCTTGTCCAAGGCCTCCTTCAGTCTTTCTAAGATGACTCTGGTCAGGATTTTGCTGGGAGAGGATAGAAGCATGATTCCTCGCCAGTTGCTGCATTGGGATAGGTCACCTTTCTTGGGTAGCTTCACTAGGTAGCCTAGTTTCCAGTCTGTCGGGACTTGTTCCTGTTCCCAGATCTTCTGTAAGAGGGGTTGTAGCATCTCCGCTGACATTTCTGGGTCTGCCTTGAATGCCTCAGGGGGGATGCCATCTGGACCTGCAGCCTTACCATTTTTCATGGTCTTGATGGCTTTGATGATCTCAACTTTGGTAGGTGGGCCCATGTTCACCTGAAGCAGTTCGGTGGCTGGTGGTATGTCCGGAACAGTTGGTGGAGGCGGTCGGTTCAGGATTTCTTCGAAATGCTCTGCCCATCCGGCTCTCTGCCCTGCATTGCTTGTTATTGTCTTGCCAGTCTTGTCCTTCACTGGCTTGCTAGGGTTGTAGTTCTTTCCCGATAGAATTCTTGTTATTTCGTATAGCCTCTTCATGTTCCCCTGCCCAGCTGCTGTTTCTGCTTCTTTGGTCATATCATGAATGAACCGGCTCTTGTCATATCTTGTGCTCTTCTTGGCTTAACGGTTAATTTCCCAGTACTGTGTTTGAAGTTCTTCTTTCTCCTGTTGATCTTGGCACTGGCTGATCTTCTGTTTCAAATCTCTTCTCTGTTGTATCTTGGCCCAAGTCTCTTGTGTTAACCATTCCTTGCACTTTCTCTCTCTCTTTGTCAGGACTTCTGCGCAGGTGGTCTTCCAGGTCTGCTGGAGTTTGGTCCAGTGGTCTTCGACTGTCTCTCTCATGAGTCCTGTCAAGGCCGCGAACTTGTTCTTGATTTCGCAATTGAATGCTTCTTTTTCCTCTCTGATCTTTAGGTCTTGCACGTTGAACTTATGCTGTAATCTGCCTGAACGGTCGTTGAATGATTTCAACTTGGCTCTAAAAGTTGCCACCAGGAGTTGGTGGTCCGAGGCCACATCTGCACCACGTCTTGCTCTAACATCTAGAAGGCTTCTTCTCCACTTGCGGGAAACTGTGATGTGATCTATCTGATTTTCCGTCCTTCCATCAGGCGAAGTCTAGGTTGACTTATGAATTTTCTTGTGTGGGAATATAGTGCCCCCAATAACAAGATCGTTGAAGGCGCAGAAATCCGTAAAGAGCTCTCCATTTTCGTTACTGGTGCCTACTCCATGCTTTCCCATGATGAATTCCTTTCCTGTGTTGTCTTCTCCTACCTTTGCATTCAAGTCTCCCATAACATTACCCAAATTCCTTTGAACATTATTCCATTCATTACATGATTAATCCTCTTCTTCTTGTTCTTCTTGTTCTTCTTCTTGTTCTTGTTCTTGTTCTTCTTGTTCTTGTTCTTCTTGTTCTTGTTCTTGTTCTTGTTCTTCTTGTTCTTGTTCTTCTTGTTCTTGTTCTTGTTCTTCTTGTTCTTCTTGTTCTTCTTGTTCTTGTTCTTGTTCTTGTTCTTCTTCTTCTTCTCCTTCATCATTAACAATTTCTACATTTTCATTATCTATTCGATGAGTTAACTTAATATGCGAACAATGATACCATGACTTTCTACTTAATACCTTTACTGAAGATGGTGAAACTAATACAACTGTAAAAGGACCAACCCAACACTGTTCTGCAGCCAATGTTTTGGGAAATTTTTTTACATACACCACATCACCTGGTTAAAAATTATGAAGAGAATAATCTAATGGACCAGATTTAATTAATATTCCCATGTTGTGTAATTCTCTTAGCCTTTTTTGTAATGCATTCAAATATGAAGCAATTTGGCAATCTCCTCCTAAGAGAAATGCATAAACAACCTTACAAGTCTTTGCCTTTAGTGGTGCATGTCCAAAGAGCATTTCATATGGTGATATATGTAGATCTGCTCTTGGTCTTGTACATAGGTAATATAAAGCTATAGGAAGAATATCTGGTCATTTGAGATGAGTTTGAGCACAGAGTTTCCCTACCATAGTTTTGAGTTCCCTATTCATACACTCCACTTGACCTGACCTATGTGGGTGATAAGGAACATGACATTTAGGTGTTATTCCTAGATTTTCATAGACTCTTCTAAGGATATCCTGAGTGAAATGAGATTCCTTATCCAAATCCAAACCTAGGAACAATTTCCTTAAGTAACACTTTCACCACAAATCTTGCTGTATTGGTATTAGATTCAGCTTCAGATCACTTAGTCTATCAACAATAAAAAGACAAAACATATCTTCTAGCTTTTAGGCATGCTGATGTAATCAATTTGCACACGCTCAAATGGACAATATGCTAAAGGTCTACCACCTAAATCTTTCTTTCTGAATGCACTTTGATTGAAATTTTTGCAAACAGCAAATATTACAGGTCTTATTTGCAACAATACTTATTTCTGGTGCAATCCATTGCCTTCTGATGGAATTTACTACAGCTTGTTTATCAAAATGACCTTTTGTGTGAATGACTTGGCACAAATAGATATAGAAGTATTTTTGGTAACAGTGGTCTTCCAGTATCAGTAATCCACATCCCATGTTATTTCCTTGCTCCAAATTTATCTTTCCATTTCCAGATCTTTCTATTTATCAGTCTACATAAGCTTTTTTAAAAATCACCCCACTCAATTGCTCTTAAATGCATCACATAAATTGTGATTTTCTTTAGAGACAATCTCTACCACAAGTATGACCTCTACAATGGATTATCACTAGCTTTTAGGCTTTTGGATAGCACCTGAAAACTCAGTTATTATTCCTGCATGAGCTGTTGGTTTTCCTGATGGCAGTAAAAAAAAAAAAAAACCTTGTTTTTTCTAGATTTTTCCTGTTGTGTGACACACAGAGAATGCATAATGAAAGTCTATATAAATATTAGCATTTTTACCTTCAGCTAGAAGACAGGCTTGCTTCAATGCCACCAATTCTGCACCTTGAGTACTATGATTACTAGGTAATGAGGCATACCACAGTGTCTCAAATTCTGTGACAATGGCATCTGATTCCATTACACAAATATGAAGAACCATCTGTGAATAATACCAAGTCTGGATTTTCAATTGGAGTGTCTTTTAATTCCGTCCTAGATATATACACTACATCTACTACTTCAACACACTCATGTAATGTTTCACCATTCTTTGGTAAATCAGGAAGAAGTATAGCTGGATTTAGTACACTATGCCACTTTAACTGAATGTTCTCACTACCCAGGAGAATAATTTCATACTTAGAAATTCACTGGTTGGGATGAGTTTGAGTATGAAATTTCCTCATTAGTGCTTCTATGTGACATGAACAATAGGCCATTAAAGAACATTCCAAAACTAAATCTGCTGACTTCTGGACTAACACAGCTACTGTTGCTACCTTCCTTATATATACCAGCAGCTATTGGATCAAGTTGGCAACTATAATATCCAATTGGACAATAACTTAGTCCTAAAGTCTGTGTTAGTAATCCAGAAGCAATATCTTTGATTCCATTGACAAATGGTTGAAATGATTTTTCATGGTCTGGCATTCCTAGTGCTGGTGCAGATAAAATCACTTTAAGTTTATTTAAGCCTATTTAATGTTCAGGCTTTAAAGCAGTTCTAGTTCTGTATTCCTGGTTAGATATGTTAAACATTTAGTGATTTCACCATATCCAGTTATCCACTGTCTACAGAAACCAGTAGTTCCAAGAATAGCTCTGAGTTGCTTCTTGGTCTTTGGTGCACTCAGTTTTTGAATATCTGCTATTCTTTTCTGAGTGATACTTTTGGAACCCTCTGACAATGCAAATCCAAGATATTGCACTTGAGACAAAACCCACTGTGATTTTGCATTGGACATTTTATGCCTTAATTTGTATAATTCAATTAAAAGAATTTTGCTATCTCTCAGACACACCTCTGCATTTGGGTATGCAAGAAGAATATCATCCACAAAATGTGCCAATTTACTTTCTTTGAATTTGATGGTTGTTAGATCTTGATTTAGAATCTGTGAAAATTGGCTAGGTGAGTCTGTATATCCATGTAGAAGACAAGTCCAGGTCTACTGAGTCTTTTCCCAGGTAAAAACAAAGATCTTTTATGAACTTTCATGGATGGGAATTGAAAAACACAGAGCATAAATCTACTATTGTGAAATGTCTAGCCTGACTTGGAATGGAAGAAATTATAGCAGCTGGATTTGGTACAACTGGATGTGTTTTGAGAATATAATCATTCACTACTCTCAAATCCTGAATGAATCTATACACATGTTTACCATTTTCATCCAATTCTGTTGTTTTTAATTGGAAGAATTGGTGTATTGAACTCAGAGAAACAAGGTATAATTGTCTCTTTTTCGATCAGGGACTTAATAATTTGTCTTATACCTTCTATTGCTTCCTTAGTCATGGGATTTTAAGGTACACAAGGAAATGATCCTTCTTTAGTCCTCACCCTGACTGGAGTAGCTGATATCAATAAGCCAACATCTTTGGAAGATCTTGACCACATGTCCTTACATATATGTTCAAGTATTGGATAGATAGTACCTAAGTTAATTTCTGTATTGACTGAATCTAAGAATAGCAATGGAAATGATTTCAAAGATTCCTCTGGGAGATGTAATGAAATGTCACCAGATTCAGTACATTGGATAGTCACTCAAAATTTACACATAAAATCTCTTCCCAAAACTTTTGTGGGACATTCAGGCATACAGAGAAATGCATGTTCCACAGATAGAGGACCAAGAATTATCATTTTAGATTGTAATTTAGCTACTCTCTGAGGTTTGCCTGTAGAACCTACTACTTCCATTGTACCAACAGCTCTACAATTCTCAGAAAAACTTTGGAAAACTGATTTACTAGCTCCCGTGTCAACCAGAAGGTCATACATCTGATCTCCAATAGTGACAGACACATATGGTTCTGTACTATAAGGTGATTGGAATGTTTCTAACCCAGGAGTTAAAAGAGTAACATCAGAACAAATCTCAGCTATTTCCTGTCCATCCAAGTTTACATCCTTTTGAATTACATGATTTTCACATCTTTAACACCTTTCTCTGATTTTACTCTAAGCTTATTAGGCCTTTTCACCTCTAGTTTGGTATCATTGTTCTAATTTACAATCAAAGTATCTTTATTCAAATCACCATTTCCACTATTCTCAAAAATTACACAATCATTAGAATTTCCAACTCTATTCCCATTATAATTTTCTCTTTCTTCATAATTAACTACACTAATCAAATTATCATTAATTCCAATCACATTATCCACACTTCGATTATCATTATCCTTAATTTAACAATTTCATCAATTATTATTCCATTCCCATTTGAATTTTCCAAAATGTTTGAACACTGCATATACCTTCATAGCAAATATGTCCCTTTGTTCTGATCCCCTGAAGTATCAGCTACTACTTGGCTATATTTGGGTCTTTTCCCCATTCTAACCCAATCTTGCATTACTGCAAGATTCAGGTCTTGTGGTCCCTGGCAACATGCATTTTAGCATACAAATTTGTTTTGTCTATAAATTATTCCAGTTGTTATCATTTCCACATAACCATTATTATTATTATAACTGTTTTTATTGTAATAATTCCTGTTGTTCTGCCTGTTGAATTGTCCCATGATTCTGCAATCCCTCAAAAAATGACCAATGAGATTGCAAAGAAAACAGCATTTTGGAGTGCTTCCAGGTTAAAATGGTGGCTGAGTAGAAGATGGGCCACTTCCTCTCCTTACCAACAGATATAGTATACATCCAAAGGACAAGAAAACAAAATCCAGATGAAAGAAGGGACACAACAATAGGGTACAGTATCAAAAGTATGTGAGATTTGGGCACTTTCACTCTATAAGGGGGGAAATAGCTCCCATCAAAATATGAGTTGGTCATCCCTCCCCCACCCCAGCCATAGTACCAGAGTCAGAGGCTACATTCGAGAGTTAGAGCAAGCAGAGGCACAAAATTTGGCCTCTAGGCAGCTAGCTGGTAGTACTAGGAGATTGCCCCTGAAAGCAGCAAGACCTGAGATCCCAGGAGGCTAGAAAATTCAGACCTTGGACATGGGAGTGGGACTGAGAGAGGCAGCAGCAGAGCCTAGCATGCTCAGACTCAGTGCAAAATCTCAGGTGGAGGAGCAAGCGTGGGCCAAGTACTGGACTCTGGGTAGCTGGCTAGGACCATGGGGTTTGATCCTGAAAATAGCTAGACCAGAGACCCCAGTAGGCTGGAAAACTAAGACCTTGGACACAGGAGTGGAGCTGAAAGAGGCAGCATCAGTGCCCAGTGAGCTCAGACTCAGGGGAAAATCTTAGGTGGAGGAGCAAATGTGGGCCAAGTTCAGGGCAGCTGGCTAGGACCACAGAGGCTTGACCCTGAAAACAACTAGACCGGAGACCCCAGGAAACTGGAAAACTCAGACCTTGGACATGGGAGTGGGGCTGAGAGAGACAGCAGCTCCTCCCAGCATGCTCAGACTAAGGGGAAAATCTCAGGTGGAGGAGCAAGAGTGGACCAAGTCCCAAGCTCTGGGCACCTGACTAGGAACACAGGGGCTTGACCCTGAAAACAGGTAGACCACAGACCCCAGGAGGATCACCAGAGAAACCAAGAGACTCACAAAGTGGCCTCAGGGAAAAACTGCTCCCTAACTCCATACAAAGAGAATCAGATTGCCTTACTCAGACTTCTGGCAGATAAAACAAAATGATGCCATTCAAGACCCAAGAAATAAACAAGAAGACCAATAAAAAAGCTAAAACACTTGATAACTTCTGCACAGAAGAAACCCAGGAAACAGAGGAGGACAAATAATTAAAGATATCCAAACCTTCCCAAAAAAATGAAAATGGGTCACAAGATCTTGAAGAGTTCAAATCTGAGATTATGAGAAAGATAGAAGAGATCTGGAAAGAAAACAACAGTTTAAAAGGCAGAATTTCATAATTGGAAAGTGAGGCTCAGAAATTAAATGAATTGATAAGCAAATTGAAGACCAGAAATGACCAGCTGGAAGACTTGAAGAACCAGATAGAACAGATCAAAAAGGAAAACCAGGCTCTAAAGGCTAGAATTGGGCAAGTAGAAGCCAATGATCTCTCAAGATAGCAAGAACAAATAAAGCAAAGTAAAAAGAATGATAAAATATAAGGAAACATGAAATACCTCACTGAGAAGATAACAGATCAAGAAAATAGGTCTAGAAGACACAATTTGAGAACCATTGGTCTTCCTGAAAAAAACAGAAATTAATAAAAATTTGGACTCCATACTAAAAGAAATTATACAGCAAAACTGCCCTGAAGATCTACAAAAAGAGGGCAATATAAACATTGAAAAGATCCATAGTTCCGGGTTAAGATGGTGGCAGACTAAAAAGCAGGTACTTGACCTCTCCTAACACACGCATATAGGACTCCTCAAGAAGACATAAAAACAAATCCAGACAAAAGAAAGGACCCCACAACAGATTGCAGCATTGAAGTTATGTGGAATCGTGGGCATTTCCATGCTAAAAATAATAAACCGTATATACCTAAAACCGTCAATAAACATCATATGCAATGGGGATAAATTAGAAGCCTTCCCAATGAGATCAGGAGTGAAACAAGGATGCCCATTCTCACCTCATTATTTAACATTGTACTAGAAACACTAGCAATAGAAATTAGAGAAGAAAAAGAAATTGAAGGTATCAAAACAGGCAATGAGGAGACTAAGCTATCACTCTTTGCAGATGATAAGTTGGTCTACTTAAAAAATCCTAGAGAGGGGGCAGCTGGGTAGCTCAGTGGATTGAGAGTCAGGCCTGGATACGGGATGTCCTAGGTTCAAATCTGACATCAGACACTTCCCAGCTGTGTGACCCTGGACAAGTCACTTGACCCCCATTGCCTACCCTTACCACTCTTCTGCCTTGGAGCCAATACATAGTATTGACTCAAAGACTGAAGGTAAGGGTTTAAAAAAATCCTAGAGAATCAACTAAGAAGCTTGTAGAAATAATCAACAACTTTAGCAAAGTTGCAGGATACAAAATAAGTGCACATAAATCATCGGCATTTCTATATATTTCCAACACATCACAGTAGCAAGAGGTAGAAAGAGAAACACCATTTAAAATTATCCTAGACAATATAAAATACTTAGGAATCTATCTACCAAAACAAACACAGCAATTATATGAAAACAACTACAAAACACTTTCCAAACAATTAAAACTAGATCTAAACAATTGGAAAAACTTGAGTGCTCATGGATAGGAAGAGCTAACATAATAAAAATGACCATTCTACCGAAACTAATTTATCTATTTAGTGCCATACCTATCAAATTACCAAAAAACTTTTTTACTGAATTAAGAAAAACTATAAAAACGTTCATTTGGAATAACAAAAGATCAAGAATATCAAGGGAAATAATGAAAAATATGTGAAGGAAGGTGGCCTAGCAGTACCAGATATTAAACTATACTATAAAGCAACAGTCATCAAAATAATATCGTACTGGCTAAGAGACAGAAGGGAGGATCAGTGGAACAGACGTGGGGTAAGTGACGTCAGCAAGACAGTGTATGATAAGCCCAAAGAGCCCAACTTTTGGAACAAAAATCCACTATTTGACAAAATCTGCTGGGAAATTTGGAAAACAATATGGGAGAAATTAGGTTTAGATCAACATTTCATACCCTACACCAAGATGAATTCAGAATGGGTGAATGACTTAAATATAAAGAGGGAAACTATAAATAAGTTAAGTGAACACAGAATACTATACCTATCAGATCTCTGGGAAAGGAAAGACTTTAAAACCAAGCAAGAGTTAGAGAAAATTACAAAATGTAAATTAAATGGTTTTGATTATATTAAACTAAAAAGTTTTTGTACAAACAAAAACAATGTAGTCAAAATCAGAAGGGAAACAACAAATTGGGAAAAAATCTTTATAACGAAAAACTCTGACAGGGGTCTAATCACTCAAATATACAAGGAGTTAAAGCAATTGTATAAAACATCAAGCCATTCCCCAATTGATAAATGGGCAAGAGACATGAATAGGCAATTTTCAGGTAAAGAAATCAAAAGTATCAATAAGCACATGAGAAAGTGTTCTAAATCTCTAATAATTAGAGAAATGCAAATCAAAACGACTCTTAGGAATCACCTCACACCTAGCAGATTGGCTAAAATGATAGAAGGGGAGAGTAATGAATGTTGGAGGGGATATGACAAAATTTGGACATTAATGCATTGCTGGTGAAGTTGTGAACTGATCCAACCATTCTAGATGCCAATTTGGAACTATTCCTAAAGAAGTCTAAAAGACTGCCTGCCCTTTTATCAGGCCATAGCTTTGATGTTTTTGTAACCCAAAGAGATCATAGATAAACAGACTTGTACGAAAATATTCATAGCCATGCTTTTTGTGGTGGCAAAAAACTGGAAAATTAAGTGATGCCCTTTAATTGGGAAATGGCTGAACAAATTGTGGTATATGCTGGTGATGGAATACTATTGTGCTCAAAGGAATAATAAACTTGAGGAATTCCATGTGAACTGGAAAGTACTCCAGGAATTGATGCAGAGTGAAAGGAGCATAACCGGGATAACATTTACACAGAAGCTGATATACTGTGATAAAATAGAATGTAATGGACTTCTGTTCTAGCAGCAATGCAATGACCAAGGAAAATTCTGAGGGATTTATGGAAAACAATGCTACCCACATTCAGAGGATGAACTACAGGAGTGGAAACACAGAAGAAAAACAAAGACTTGATCACATGGGATGATGTGGACATCGATCACACAAATGCAACTCTCAATAATATGTAAATAAGTTCTGATTGATCACACAGATTAAAACCAGTGGAAATGTGTGTTGGATATGGAGGGGGGCAAAGGGGGTGAAGGGGAAAGTAATAATAAGAATCGTGTTAGCATGGAAAATTTTTCTAAAAATAAAGTATTAAAAAAAAGAAAACACCGTTTTCAGCCTCTATACCTGTTATTTATAGTTCTATTGTATTGCTTTTCCTTTTATTGCACAGATCTTAATGCTGTCACTGCCTTGACCTCCTCAGTTTCACTGTCCTTTTCCCTATTGTTTGCTTCTCTTAGTTGTTTTCACAAACTTCAAATAATACTATCTTTGTCATCAACAGTTTAGTCCTTGTCCTCTGCATGTGTATACACACACACACACACACACACACACATATGTTGAATTATGCTTTAATTCATCAAGGGTCTTTAGCTCTCAATCAGGATAATATTGCCTAAAGAATTTCCTGACTGCAGCTACCGAATTGTTGACAAAGATACACCTGACATGAACAACAGAGTCACCTATCATTGTGTCATTTCCTAAATGTGTCTCTGCTGCCTCAGGGTTGTGATCATAGAACCCTGCTGGTGTATCATCTGGTGTCTGCCTGATTTTCTCAAAATTTCCCCTAGCATTTGATCTCTGGAAATGCCTCACCATAACATTTAATACTGACTTTCTTACCTGTTTCAATAGCCTATATTTGGACACTGGGTTCAAATCTATCTCTTCATAGTCCAGAGGCCATGCTGTCATTCCTGGACTAGTTCTTGCTTCCTCCAAAAATTCATTCCTTTCCCTCTTTGTAAGTACCTCTTCAAATGTCCAAAAAGGGACATCTGAAAAATGCAGATCAAACATTTTGATAGTCTTCTTCATTTCCTTCACTACTTTTATGGGCTCATCAATAAAGTTATATTTATTTTGGGCCTCCATGTTTATGGTTACATTCTAGATATTGGGGATACAGAGGTAAAAATAAAATAACCATTGATTTTAAGGATTTTCCATTCTTTTCAAGGTATAATGGAAATTGAAATAATAATCTTAATGATGATGATTAGAATTTATATAGAATTTTAAAATTTGTAAAGCATTTTACAAATGTCTCATTTGGTAGTCATAGTAACCCTGGAAGGTAGTTGCTATTATTATCTCCATTTTTATAGATTAAGAAACTAAGACAGAGTTTAAGTGATTTATTCAAAGTCCTAAAGCTACTATGTGTCTTAGGTTACATTCAAATTTGGGTTTTCTTGATATTACATCTGTTGGTTGCCTAAACTAGTACACATACACAACTATAGGTAATTTGATTCTCATAAGAAACTCCATGATTGAGAAAATTACCACTACCCATGCATATTGGCACATTTTGTGATTTAAAGAATTTCCAGGGGACTGACTGGTAAAGAGATATAAAGAGATATGACCAGGGTTTTAATCACAATGTGTTCTAAAAATATTGCCTGTCTTTCTTGTTCAAAGGCTAGTTATCTATCCACTGTACCATGTTCCCCCTTTACATGTAAATACAATGCATACCCAAATTAAATAATTAGTAATTTCCAGAACAGTTTGGGGAAGAAAAGTACTTACAACTGGATGTATGAGGTTACAGGAAGTGTCAAAAGAGCTGAGCCTTGAAGGAAGGCAAAGATTCCAAATGGCAGACAAAGATAATAGATATTCTGAGTATCTGAGGACAACATGTTAAAAGATGGAGCTGACTTCCTCTATATGTAGAACAGAATATAGAATAGGTGAGGAGTAATATGAAATAAGGCTGGTAAGATACGTTGTAGACATATTATGAAGGATTACAGTACAGAACAGATTTTGTCCACAAAGAGAGTATATGTGATTCAAGAAAGTTAGAGAAACTCAATACTCCCATGTATACAACAATTATTCTCCATCTATTCATTGCCAAGATGAATCTACCTCCATACACAATGATGTTTCAAAGTGTTTTGGTTTCAAAGGGAAGAAACTGTTGTAAGGAACCAATCATTTGAAAGAAATGCTGTTGATTTCCTCAATAAATCATGATCTATCATTATTTTTTCACTGTAATGTAATTGCAAATGGTAGATAAAATGGAAGAACTTCAAGTTTGGAAGTGTCATGTGTTCAAATGCTTTAATGTTTACTATCAGTGAGACTTAGAGCTTCTTTTCCTCATCTACAAAATGAGAATAATGGATACTATTTCTCAGCCAGGGACACTTTCAGTTTGAAATATATGTTTCTATTACTCTAGCTGATCTCTAAACTCATAAATATCTCTCTTACTTTTCGTGGGCTAGGAAAGAAGGATATTAATACATTCCTATCTTGGCTTAAAAGGCAAGTCTATATTTATAGGCGACTATTTCCATTCTTGATAAACTTGATAGAAAATGAGATGTAAATTTAAGAATTTCTAATCCAATTAGACTTGTCAGCTACTAGAAGAATTTTAGCTCAGCTCCAATTCCAGTAGGTCTTAGGATTAGTTATTCAGGAAATTTAGTGGTAAGTGAAGCTCATGATTTCAAGAGAATTCCCCTTATGACCCTCCTGATTTTTGCTAGGAATTAGAAATAAAAGCATCTAGTATAGAAATGATGTCATAGATTTTCTTTTTTAATTCATTTTTTAATTTTTTATAAAAAATTTCTATGGTTACATGATTTATGTTCTTTTTCTCCCCCTCAAAATAACCCTCCAACCATAACCTATGTGCATTTCCACTGGGTTTTACATGTGTCATTGACGAAGACCTATTTCCATATTATTGATAATTGCACAAGGGTGATAGTTTAGAATCTACATCCTAAATTATATACCCATCATTCTCTGTGTTCAAGCAGTTGTTTTTCTTCTGTGTTTCTGTTCCCACAGTTCTTCCTCTGAATGTGGATAGTGTTCTTTCTCATAAGTTCCTCAGAATTGTTCTAGATCATTGCATTGCTGCAAGCAGTCCATTACTTTCAATTGTGCCACAATGTATCCGTCTTTATGTATAATGTTCTCCTTTTTCTGCTCCTTTCACTCTGCATCAATTCCTGGAGTTTGTTCCAGTTCACATGGAATTTCTCCAGTTCATTATTCCTTTCAGCAAAAGAGCATTCCATCACCAGCACATACCACAATTTATTCATTCATTCCCCAATTGAAGGGCATACCCTCATGTTCCAGTTTTTTGCCACTACAAAAAGTGAGACTATAAATATTTCTGTACATGTCTTTTTCCCTTTAGGGTATAAACCCTGCAATGGTATGGCTCGATCGAAGGGCAGACATTCTTTTAGCACCCTTTGGGCATAGTTCCAAATTGTCATCCAGAATGATTGGATCAATTCACAATTCCACGAAAATTGGGACACCAATTCGTGTTCCAATTTTGCCACATCCCCTCCAACATTTATTACTTTCCTTTGCAGTCATGTTATCTAATCTGCTAGGTGTGAGGGGGTAGCTCAAAGTTATTTTGATTTGCAGTTCTCTAATTATAAGAGATGTAGAATACTTTTTATGATTTCTTTATCTGAAAATTGCCTGTTCACGTCCCTTACCCATTTATCATTTATGAAATGGCTTGATTTTTTGTACAATTTATTTAACTCCTTATATATTTGAGTAATTAGACTTTTGTCAGAGGTTTTTGTGATTAAGATTTTTTCCCCAATTTGTTTCCCTTCTAATTTTGGTTGCATTGGTTTTTAAGTTAATGTAATCAAAATTATTTATTTTACATTTTGTAATTTTTTCTAACATTTGTTTTTTTAAAATAATTTTTTATTTTTAAAAAAATTTTCCATGGTTACATAAGTCATGTTTTTACTTTCCCCTTCACCCCCTCAACCCCCCGCCCCCCTCCACTATAGCCAATTTGCATTTCTACTGGTTTTATTATGTGTGGTCAGTCAAGACTTATTTACACATTATTGATAGTTACATGGATGTGGTCTTTTCAGGTCTACACCCCCAATCATGTCCTCATCAACCCAAGTGTCCAAGCAGTTGTTTTTCTTCTGTGTTTCCACTCCTGTAGTTCTTCCTCTGAATGTGAGTAGTGTTCCTTTCAATAAATCCCACAGAATTGTCTTGGGTCATTGCATTGCTGCTAGTACAGATGTCCATTACATTCAATTGTACCACAGTATATCAGTCTCTGTGTACAATGTTCTTCTGGCTCTGCTCCTTTCCTGGAGGTCTTTCCAGTTCACATGGAATTCCTCAAGTTTTATTATTCCTTTGAGTACAATAGTATTCCATCACCAACATATACCACAATTTGTTCAGCCATTCCCCAATTGAAGGGCATCACTTCATTTTCCAGTTTTTTGCCACCACAGAGCTCAGCTATAAATATTTTTGTGCAAGTTTGTTTATCTATGATCTCTTTGGGGTACAATCCCAGCAATGGTATGGCTGGATCAAAGGGCAGGCATTCTTTTATCGCTTTTTGGGCATAGTTCCAAATTGCATCCAGAATGGTTGTATCAGTTCACAACTCCACCAGCAGTGCATTAACGTCCCGATTTTGCCACATCCCCTCCAACATTCTCCTTTTTTATGACACAAATATGGTACTTATTCCAAAGCCAGGCAGATCAAAAACAGAAAAAGAAAATTACAGACCAATCTCCTTAATGAATATAGATGAAAAAATCTTAAATAGAATACTAGCAAAAAGACTCCAGCCAGTGATGAAGAGGGTTATTCATCATGATTAGGTGAGATTTATACCAGGAATGCAAGGATGGTTCAACATTAGGAAAAACATCCACATAATTGACCATATCAACAAGCAAACCAACAAAAACCACATGATTATCTCAATAGATTCTGAAAAAAGCCTTTGACAAAATACAACACCCATTCCTACTGAAAACTCTAGAAAGTATAGGAATAGAAGGTTCCTTCCTAAAAATAATAAACAGTATATATCTTAAACCATCAACAAGTATCATATGCAATGGGGATGAATTAGAAGCCTTCCCAATAAGATTAGATGTGAAACAAGGATGCCCATTATCACCTCTTTTGTATAACATTGTACTAGAAACACTACCAGTAGCAATTAGAGAAGAAAAAGAAATTGAAGAAATTAAAATAGGCAAGGAGGAGACTAAGTTATCACTCTTTGCAGATGATATGATGGTCTACTTGTTTGGTTTTAAATTCTTTCCATTCCCAGAGATCTGACAAGTATAATATTCTGTGTTTGCATAATATACTTATAGTTTCTTTCTTTATATTCATATCGTTTACCAATTCTATATTCATCATTGTAAAGGGTGTGAGATGTTGATTTATACCCAATATCTCCCATACTGTTTTCTAGTTTTCCCAGCAGTTTTTGTCAAATAGTGGATTTTTGTCCCATAAGCTGGGATCTTTGGGTTTATCATTGACTGTCTTGTTGAGGTCATCTACCCCAAGCCTATTCCACTGTTACACCCTTCTGTCTCAGCCAGTACTATATTGCTTTGATTACCACTGCTTAATAGTTCAATTTAAGATATGAGACTCATAGGCCACCTTCCTTCAAATTTTTTTTCAATATTTCCCTTGATATTCTTGATCTTTTGTTCTTCCAAATAAACTGTTATAGTTTTTCTAATTCAGTAAAAGAGTTTCTTGTTAGTTTGATAAGTATTGCACTAAATAAGTAAATTTATTTGAGTAGGATAGTCATTTTTATTATGTTAGCTCATCCTATCCACAATTAATGTTTTTTCCAATTGTTTAGACCTAGTTTTAATTGTGTGTAAAGTGTTTTGTAATTGTGTTTGTATAATTCCTGTGTATGTCTTGGCAGATAGATTCACAAGTATTTTATGCTTCTTGGTGTGATTTTAAATGGCATTTCTCTTTTTAACTCTTACTTCTGAGATGTGTTGGAAATGTATAGAAATGTATACTGCTAGTTTGCTAAAGTTGTTGATTATTTCCACTAGCTTCAATACCTTCAATTTTCTTTTCTTCTCTAATTCTCTGCTAGTGTTTCTAGTACAATGTTAAATAGTAGAGATGATAATGGGCATCCTTGTTTCACTCCTGATCTTATTGCTTGTTCAAGGCTTAAAATATATACTGTTTATTATTTTTAGGAAAGGCCCTAGAATCCTATACTTTCTAGTGTTTTCAATAGGAATGGGTTTTATATTTTGTCAAAAGCTTTTTCAGCATCTCTTGATATAATCATTTGATTTTAGTTGGTTTGCTTGCTGATATGGTCAAGTATGTGAATGTTTTTTCTAATATTGATTCATTCATTCCTGTTATAAATCCCACCTGATTATAGATACTGAATAGCCCTCGTGATCACTTGCTGGAGTATTTTTGCTAGTATTCTATTTAAGATTTTTGCATCTATGCTCATTAAGGAAATTGGTCTGTATTTTTCGTTCTCTGTTTTTGGCCTACCTGGCTCTTGTATCAGTACCATATTTGTATCATAAAATGAGTTTGGTAGAACTCCTTCTTTGCTTATTATGTCAAATAGTTTGTATAGTATTAAAATTAATTTTTCTTTGAATGTTTGATAGAATTCACTCGTGAATCCATCTGGTCCTAGGGATTTTTTCTTAGGGAGTTCTTTGATAGTTTGTTCAATTTCTTTTTTTTAATATGGGATTTAAGTATTCTATTTCTTCTTTTGTTAATCTAAGCAATTTATATTTTTTGTAAATATTCAACCATGTCACCTAGATTGCTATACTTATTGCCATATAATTGGGCAAAATAAGATTTAATGATTGCCTTAATTTCTTCTTCATTAGAGGTGAGGTCTCCCTTTCCATCTTTGATACTGTTAATTTGGTTTTCTTCTTCCCTTTTTTTTATCAGATTGACCAGTACTTTGTCAATTTTATTCATTTTTTTCAAAGTACAGCTTTTAGTCTTATTCATTAATTCATTCTTTCTTTTACTTTCAATTTTATTAATTTCTCTTTTCACTTTTATGATCTCCAATTTAGTTTTCAAATGAGGATTTTTAATTTGTTTGCTTTCCAATTTTTTGATTTACATGTCAAATTTATTGATCTTTGCCCTCTCTAATTTCTTAATATATTTCTTCAATGATATAAATTTCTCCCTGAATACTGCTTTGGCTGCATCCCACATAGTTTGGTAGGATGTCTCATCATTGTCATTCGCTTCTATGAAATTATTAATTGTTTCTATGATTTGTTCTTTAACTGATTTTGGAGAATCATATTATTTAGTTTCCAATTAATTTTTGATTTGCCTATCCATGTACCCTTAGTAATTATTATTTTTATTGTAGTATGCTCTGAAAGGGTTGCATTTATTATTTCTTTTCTTTTGAATTTTTTGCCATGTTTCTATACCCTAGTACATAGTCAATCTTTGTGAATGTACCATGTGCTGTTGAAAAGAAGGTGAATTCCTTCTTTTCCCTATTTATTTTTCTCCACAAATATTTTTTTTCTATTTTTTCTAGGATTTCATTCACCTCTTTTACCTCTTTCTTTTTTATATTTTGGTTTGATTTATCTAGATCTGATAGGAGAAGTTTTAGGTCTTCCACTAGCATAGTTTTACTATCTATTTAGTCCTTGAGTTCCAATAACTTCTCCTTTAGACATGTGGATGCTATACCATTTGGTGCATACATGTTGAGTACTGATATTTCTTCATTGTCTATAATGGTTTTTGTCAGGATATAATTACCTTCCTTATATTTTTTAAACAGATCTATTTTTACTCTGCCTTTGTTAGATATCATGATTGCAGCTATTGACTTCTTTTTCTCTTCTCCAATGAATCTGATTTTTCTTCCCTTCTTGAGCTAATTTTAATGCACATCAGAATGAAATATTTACTGTCTCCAACCTCTTTACCCTTCCTCTGTATTGTTCTTCTCCATTCTCCCACCATATGCTTCTTTATGGAATATAAATTTACTCCATTTTGTCTTTTTCCCATTTCTTATAACATTATCTTCTTTTTTTTAAAACCTGTTTATATATACATCTTGACATTTCATCCTATGCAGTATAAGAATGAAGAATGACAGAGGCAATAACCAATGTTATGATAGAGGTTGAGAGGGCGAGAGTCTATAAAGGGAGACTCTCTTCCAGCTCTCCCCTCAGGCCAAATATACACTATGGGAGACTTTGAGGGGTGTCACTCCAAAACTAGGGGACCTGGATGGTCATGCCACCAAACAGGTTTTGGTAGCAAGGTTTCCCTATAAGATGATGTATGGGGGACCCCAATCCGATTCTGAATGAGGGTGGGGTTCATGCAAGCCTTGCCTGACGCCAGTCAACTTAACAGTGGGTGGTCTGGCTCCAAGCTGTGATTCTCCTCTCCCCTCATTTTCTCCTAGGCACTCTAGAATGTTATCTGACTAATGGATGTCTTTTATTAATATCAATACAGGGATTGGGGAAAGGGGTGAAGGGCAGAGGAATTTTGGGATGGCCTCTTCTCTATTTCTATGGGATCCATCACTCGGTTGGTAACCTTTGGGGTTCCCACTCCTAAGGGTCTCCCCTCACGTCTTCTCCTTCTATTTCTATTTCTATTTCTTTCCTTTCTATAATTGCAAGTTAAACTGGAAAGGGTCTCTCAGCAAGGTTGTGTAATGGGAGAAGGAGCCCAAGAGATTGCTCCCAAAATTGAGTCCCAAAACTTAGCTGACTTATTTGTTGAAGTCTTGCTGGGTGAGAAGTGATAGGATACCTTTGAACAAGGAATCAGGGTTTTAATGTCCAAAGAAAGATTCTCAGGACTGGATTCGAGCTGAGATGTTCTTCTCCCTCTCTCAGTCCTCCACTAGAATGCCTTCCCCCTTTCATTCCTCTGGAGAATTACCAAGAATCCCCTCTGTTCATAACTGCCACCAACTGTCACCAACCATCAATCATTCCTTCTCTGGCTCCTTCTGTCCCATTCCCCTTTGTACAAATTCCATCCTTACAACAGTTTATCACTGTTCCCTCTAAGTATGCTTCTAGCTTCCGTGATCATAATTACAATTTTAAAGAGTTACCGATATTATTTTTTCTTATAGGGATACAAATCATTTGAACTTATTAAGTTGCTTAAAAATGTTGTGTTTTCCCCTTTCTCAATTACCTTTTGGTGATTCTCTTGAATTCTATGTTTGGATATCGGATTTTCTGTTTAAGTCCAGTTTTTTTTTTTCTTTATGAATGCTTCGAAGTCTTAAGTTTCATTAAATGACCATACTTTCCCCTGCAAGAATATAGTAAGTTGTTCTGGGTAGTTGACTCTTGGTGTTGTAGATCCAGTTCCCTAGCTTTCTGGAATATTATATTCCATGCTTTTTAGTCCCTGTGCTTCCCTGGTATCTGAATGACTTCTTAGCAGTTTGTAATATTTTTCCTTCGTCTGGCAGTTCTTGACTTTAGCTATAACATTCCTGGCCATTGTCAGTTGGGGATTAAATGTAGAAGGTGATCTGTGGATTCTTTCAATCTCCACTTTTCCCTATTGTTCTAGAATGTCAGGACAGTTTTCTCATATACTTTCTTGTATAATAGGATGATGCCAAGGAATTTTATTTTGTCATGATGTTCTGGTAGTCCAAGAATTCTTAAATTATCTTTCCATGATCTCTTTTCTAGATCTGAGGTTTTGGAAATGAAGCATTTCATATTTTCCTCAAATTTTTCATTCTTTTGATTTTGTTTTATATATTCTTGCTGCCATGTTAAGTCATTTGCTTCTAGTTGTTGGATTGTAATTTTTAAAGACTGAATTTCATTCCTGGCTTTTTGGTCATACTCCTCCTTCTGGTCTGATTTTCTTTGTAGGTTATCTTTCACCTTTGCCTTGTTTTCAAGCTAGTCATTTTTGGCTTTTAAGACACTATTTTCTTGTTTCAGTTCATGTACTTCCTTTTTCCAATTGTCTTCAGCCTCTCTCAATTGTTTTTGTGTGTGTGTGTGTGTGTGTGTGTGTGTGTGTGTGTGTGTGTGTGTGTTTTTGGCGTTCTTGAGTTAATCGAATTTTGAGTTCTTCCAAAGCCTGTGTCCCATTTGTTGAAGTTTCTGTGTTTTTGTTTGGTGTTCCCTGGTCCTCCTTTCATACATTTGTTATTTTTTCATTTCCTGGATAGAAGTGGTCTATTATAATTTCTTGTTTCTTTTTTTTTTTTTTTGTTTACTCACATTTTATCCTTCCCTCCCCCTTTAATTGGCTGTTATTTTGGTCCTCTGACTATTTGCTGGATCTGTGTGTTTGGGCTATCCAGTCCTCGAAGGGCTTCTTTTCTGCTCTATTGACTCACTAGATTAGTGGGCCCTGATGCCAGATCTTCCACGGCTGGTAGTAAAAGCTAAAGATGTGATTTTGGCTACTCTCACTGCATTCTATGGGGTTGGGGTCGCCCTCTGAAGACTTCTTATCTCGTATATTCATAAAACTAAGCCAGGGTGGAGTTGATATGTAGAGTTTGATGTGCCCTGAGGCCAAAACCTCAAGAAGGGGGTGTTGCAGTGTGAAATGGAGTGTTTGGGCTCCATTTATGTGCTTCTCCTATAGCTCTCTCCCTGTTGTCTGTAATAAAATCCTTGAGTCTGGCACAGCTGTACCAGCAAGGTCCTCCCTCTTTACTAGTGCCCTTTCCCACCCAGAGATTCCAGGATCTGCCGGAGACTTGACTGATAAAGGTGTGGGAGGGGACCTGGGATCTTCCTTTTCCCTTTCCACTCAAGCCCAACAGTTCAAGAATTCGGGCTTTTTTGTGTGTACCTTTTAAGTTGTGTTTAGCAGGAGAATCCCCCAGCTCTGTTCTTTTTTTAGATTTTGTTTTCTTTCCCCTTGAAGCCTTTGTCCTTCATAAGGATTGAAGGATTTATAGAGGTCTGGAGCCTTGCTGCTTCTAAGCTGTCATCTTTCCAGAATCATAGATTTTCCATTCCAATCAGATAAATAAAAGTCAGTAAACCAAGAAGAGTCATATGAAGTAAAATTAGATTCTGTGAACATTAAAAAGATACAATGTCGAATGTTCAGTCATAGCTTTTAGTTACATCTTTAAACTGTTCTTGGTAGATACCTGTTTGGATTTTATCTCAAGTTTAGTTTTTCATAAAGACAATAAAGAAAACAAAATTGTACCTTTTATGGGTTCAGAACTCTAATATCTTTGCAGAAAATACATTTGACATTTTTTCTATAGGCACAAGAATTTCAGCCTACCACAACTGATCATAACCTCAATAATAATTCAGTATTATATGTATGATTTTTGAAATCATAACTCCAGGCTCACATTCAACATTATATAAAGAATTTAGTTCTGTATCCATGTGCAATTGACACTCATAAGAGAACACATCATTATGTTGCACAGTAAAGTTTTAATAAGTTAGGAAGAATTGGTTTTCTGAGGAATGGCAGCTCCCATTAAAAACAGTTTTAATAACCTGATTGTGTATGTGTAAAGGAGATGATAGATCATCGCCTATATTTTAAGCAAGAATTGCATACAATGTAGATATCTCAAGATTATGCTGTGAGCAGCCTGAAAGAGAATGAAGTCAATATCCCCATAGCTACTTCGTATTGATCATTCATTTGATTTAAGCAGAAAGAAGATAAATATATTAGTGTAGGAAGGACAAATGAGGAGCATACATGGCCAATTCCTGGCTCACTTACAAAGGAGAAAGAAGAAAATGCAACTCTCTTATTCATTTATGTGAGATCAGTTTAGTCTGATTATGTAATTTATGCCTCCTTTCAGACTGTTGTGCACACTACTAATTGTATCTGTCTTTCCATTTTTCACCTTTTTGTCCAGGTACCCAGCAGCAGTTCCTAGATTTTCTTTAACTTTTATGTGAAGTTACAATCATTCTTGTGCCAACATTTAAATAACATATTGTGTAGCAGAGCCCATTTTAGATATAATATTTGCAAATTACTTGAGAGAAAATAAGAACAAAATTAAGGAATGTAATATGTAATAGGTTTAAAATTTTGCTGAAAATTATATAATTGGAGCCTCTCACTGTATTTTACTTCATTGTCTTAAAATAGCTAGATTGACTGCTCTAAATCGATTTTTTATCTCAAAGCTATGGCTCAATAAATTATTTTAATTTAATGTTAATTTTGACTAGAATTATAAAACATAGTTTTCTAAGTTAAATATATCTTAAAACATCAGTTTGAAATTTTAAGATCCATACCTATTTTTTTGAAGTTTATAATATGAAAAAGATGACACATGCATATGCAAACATGTGCCCACATACACGCAATGACAATACTCTTGACACTTGATGGACATCAAAGAATACTTTAAAATATTTACATGTAAATGAGTTCAAAACATATAGATTAAATTCCTTTAGAATGCACATAGGTTTAAAATTGAATGTGAAAGATGATTAGCAGAAATGTGTCTTAGATTTTGCTGAGTCCTAACATTTGAAAAAAATAATTTTAACTATTTTATTGAAGTAAACCTCTTGGTAGATCTTCCATAACTTATAACTAAGAAAGAATATGCTGAATTAAATTTCCTTAATTTGGTCTCAAATGCAAATAGACAACAGATATTTTCAAAACACTCAAATCCAATTGAGTTTATGTTTTGGATAGAAGAGGCCAAGTTTATATTAAAGAAAACAACAGCAACTTAAAAATTCAATATTAATATATTTCTTTAGTTTGCCTATCTTGTCTGATTGATTCGTGGTTGTGCTTTATACTCAGAGGATCAGAATGACATCACTATATTGAAGTCATTGTAAAATGTGTCCAACTGTGACTGACCAGACCAATATGAACTCATAGCCCATATGAACATTTTAGATGGAGATGTTTCTAAATTTATACATCTCATATGTCTTTTGGATTACTGCAATTCTGCTTTGTTCATAAGACACAGTGCCTTTTTTGACACAGACATGCCATACAAAGCTGTCCTCCGCCAGTGTTTCCTATGGCTCACAACTGATATCAAAGTTTTTGCAGGGAGATTTTGAGGGTATTCTTGCATTGCTTCTTCTGACCACTAGATGAGCACCTACATTGTGTGAGTTCTCCATCAGATAATTTTCTAAGCAAACATATAGTTAGTATTAGAGCAATATGACCAGCCTGATAGAATTGTACTCTGCATTCCATTCCATTTGATGTAAAAGAGAATCAAAGCCCACATGGTTAGATTTGTCTCCTGGACAATTTATTTCTCTTCCATTTTTTTTTTCATTTACTTATGTGTGGTTTTGAAGAAGGATGGTTTTGATATTTGGAAGGATTCAATTAGTAAAATTCCAAGTCCTGTTAGCCATGGGTTCAAACTTCAACTTCCAAAAATTATATTTAAATAAATGTAAATATTTGAAGCCACGACAGTGGCTCCAGTTAAATTAGAAATTGTGTATAACAATTACAATCTCAATAGTACTTAACTTAACTAGGAACATGGGCAATTTTGCTTTTTAATGGCAGCAAGCATGGGAACTTTGTGGTTTTGCATAAAACTCATCATTCTCACATTGCACTAAGAGAAACATTTTAATTGGTGTCCTACTTATGGAAAAATTTCTAATCATAATTAAAGATACTTTCTTTACCTCCGTTTTCATTACCTTTTTAAATTAAAATTGAAATATATTGTAATCTGCAGTATGCTACTCATTGAATGTCCTTGGCAAGAATGATGAAGTCTTTTGTATAGCAATATATCACAGGACCATAGGTCCAACAAATACTATTAGATTATAATGACAAACTTTATTTAACTAGTAAAGTAAACTAAAAGGTACCCTGACTTTGTACTACAATTCATAAACCTGTTTAGTAGGAACTGTGAATTGGAAGGCAGTGACTATATTAGCCATAAATGATAAGATAAGTAACTATTACTTTTCTAATATGGTTTAATTTATACAGTTCTTATTCTAACTGAAATATAAATAACATTTTTCTCTCATTTAAAACAAAAACATTTCTGATTTGAGTAAAGCTACATCCATTTTCTCTCCTGACAATTGAGAAGTCTATTTTACTCTGGTGGAGTCTGACTTGGTCAGATATATCATCAAACAAAATGTAGTTGGTATCTTTTGTAGTAATGATATCACATACTACCAATCAAGGAAGATTGCCTAACTAGTAGAACTAACTATCAAGAGAAACTCTGGAACACTGCACAACTTCAACACAGAGAAAATCCAGACAACAGAGGAGGGAAAACAAAAATCAAAACCTCCCCCAAAAAAATGAAAGCTGGTCACAAGCTATGGAAGAGTTTAAAAATGAAATGCTGAGGAAGATGGAAGAAATCTGGCAAGAAAATAACAGTTAAAAAGGCAGAATTTCGCATTTGGAAAGTGAGACAAGTCAACTGAAGACCAAAAATGACCAGATTGAAAAGGAAAACCAAAAAATTATAGCCAAAAACCAAAAAATTATAGCCGAAAACCAAAACATTAAAGCCAAAAATCAGTCCTTAAAGGCTAGAATCGAACATTTAGAAACCAATGATCTCTCAAGACAACAAGAACTAATAAAACAAAGTCAAGAGACTGATAAAATAGAAGGAAACATGAAATATCTCAATGAGAGAGTGACAGACCAAGAAAACCGGTCTAGAAGAGACAACTTGAGAATCATTGGTCTTCAAGAAAAGGCAGAAATTAATAGAAACTTGGACTCCATACTTGAAGAAATTATTCAGCAAAATTGCCTGAAGTTATACAACAAGAGGGCAATATAGACATTGAAAGGATCCATAGAACACCCTCTACACAGGACCCAGAAAAGTCAACACGCAGAAATATAATAGCGAAATTGAAGAGCTTTCAAGTTAAAGAAAAAATCTTACAAGAAGCCAGAAAGAGACAATTCAAATATCAAGGAGCACCAATAAGGATCACACAGGATCTGGCAGCCTCAACGCTAAAAGACCACAAGGCTTGGAATACAATATTCAGAAAGGCAAGAGAGCTGGGCCTTCAGCCACAGATCAACTACCCAGCGAAACTATGTACATTCAGGGGAAAGTATGGGCATTCAAAAAAATTGAAGAATTCCAAGTTTTTGCACAAAAGAGACCGGGACTAAATGGAAAGTTTGACACTCAACCACAAATATCAAGAGAAAGATGAAAAGGTAAATAAGGAACAGAGGGAAAAGAAAGAAAACTCATAGTCTTTTAAGCTTGACTCTTTAAGGGCATAAATAAGATCTAATTATCTGTATTACTAGGTGGAGAAATGCTATATATAATTCTCTGTAGTGAACTCTATACACTATTATAATATTCACTATTATAGCAACCAGAAGAATAATTCATAGGGAGAGGACAGGATACTAAATGGTCTAAGAAGACATGGGGGGTGGGAAAGAGGGG
>NC_058132.1:435799288-435841559 GCF_016433145.1 Gracilinanus agilis
TACCAGCAATAAACGGGCCATGTTCCATTAGACTTCCTTGTCTTCTTGCGTGCATGGTTCCCCTCCCTCCCCCTATGGTCTTTCAGGTGGCTGTTTCCCGAACACCCCATAGTTGAATCCGGCTGGTTCCGGATGATTGGCGCCCAACGTGGGGCTCGGAGAAAACAGCTTACTGGACAACTGAGGAATACATTTCGCGGCCGCGAACTAACGTAACGGGTAGAGGTTGACCGGACAACCTTGAGGCAGGGTAAGTTGTCCCATCACCATAGGCATTCAACAGAGAGGTGTCGGATCTGGGTAATGTGTGTGTGTGTGTATGTGTGAGGAAAGAGATTCTGTGTGGAGATAGTCTGCGATTTGCATACTGTGTAGTAGGGTGCTTGCCTGAAGGCAAGATCCTGACGGGGGATTATACCGTCCACCTAAGCACAAGCAACGGCAAGAACATGGGGAAGTGCAAGTGTGTGAATGATGGGTAAGACACTCTCGAAGGAAGCGTTATTTGTTAAGGAATTAAAAAGTAGTTTCAGGGAGAGAGGTAATAGAATTAAGGGGAAAAAAATCTATTCCGGTTCTTTTGCTTTATAGAAACTAGTCTCGTACCTCCTCAGCTGGCTGAGGACGCTATCTTGGAATCTAAAATTAAAACTGAAGAAATGAGCTTAATTGAGGAACAGAGTTCACCCTTTAAAAAGAATGAGTGCCCCTTGTCTCTTTTAGACGAACTTATCAAAAACCCCTCTCTCGAGGAACCCCTAGTCCCCACAAAAACAAAGCCACACCTTTATCCAGTTCTATATACAGACCCTCCTCAAGAAAGCACACTTAATCCTGCCTACCAAAAAGAATTGGAGGAGGAGGCAGCCCGTTACCATAACAATGGCCCCCTCGGGCAAAATTAAGCATTAGGGCACTGGGCCCTTCTTAGAAGAACACCAGGAAAAGCGTATTTTTCTCTAGGACTAAACGGCAAATTTAAAAGTGACCAGAAATTTTCCTCTCTGCCCCCCTTTTTAGAAGCGGCTGGCTACTTTGCTTCAGCTAGAAAAACCAGTTTTGTCATAGTTTTTTTTTTCTTTCTCCCCTGGAAGGAGTCCAATCGGTAATAGCTACAGACAATGTAAAAAGTTTTAACAATTTTCACTTAGCTAAACCAGTCTTTCCAGTAATGTGGCATACCTAGAATTATTCAGGCAGGTATCAGAATCCCACTTCATAAAAAAAATGAAAAAGCAAAAGTGTATTTATTTTAGGATATTTATTGAAGCATGAAGAAAGGTAATTAAGAAACAAAATTCATTATATGTCAGCTAGCTCCTTGTTAAGAATTAACCCTTTTCTGACTCATTCTTTTTCGCAGAATTTTTTAGTCATGGAGATATGAATCGTAACAATTGATCTTTTGCTAGGATGAAAAGACAAAATCTAGCTTATATAATTTATGTTTTATATTTGTCAGAGTGTGTGTGATATGCCCGGGAAATGTGTCCTCGATCAGTCTGTGTGTTATATGTTGTTTGTCTGTGATCACAATGGGAGGGTTACAGGTTGGAAAAAATAAATCTCTCTCTTCTTCATTCATTCCGGACGAATGGAGAAGACAGACAGAAGTGTTAGAGAAATTCAGAAAATAACATTGTAATTTCTGAATGTCTCAAACTCTAAGATAATTTAATTGGTTAAAAGAAATCTTATTCTCTACTCTTATTAAGGCAAGAGTTAAACAAATTAATCTGTCAAGCATTTCTCCTTCCATTTCTCACTGGCCATGAGAAAGGGAACATAGAAATCAAAAGACAGAAAAAGGGACAAATTTGATCCCATCACTAAATTCTATCAACAGGTTAAGTACTGAGACATATATCTAATGAAAATTACAAAAGATTCTAAAAATGCAATCTAAGAAAAACTTATTCAGAGAGGAAGTAATGATTCTTAGTTGTGTACAGAAGTACAGAAGTGCAGTTTAACTTTCTTAGCTAGCAAAATAATAAATAAAAACCATCAGTCTTGCTCAGTGCTTAACTAAGAGTGAAAAAGCTTCTTTAAACAACCATGAATTCAACCTAACATTAATTAAACTGATGTTAGTGAAAAATTTAACTTAAAGATTATTAGAACAATGCAATTGGCTTACATTTCAAAATTAGATCCCTTTAGATAGAGACTGGTCCATGAGAAAATTATTTGTTGAGAGCGAATCATCCACGCCGCCCTAGTTCAGCAGGAAGTAGCTATGAGAAGCTAAAAATCGTCGCCCATTCTCCCCCAAACTCATGGACCTTTCTCCACCCATTAGAGTATATATTTGCTAAGGAACTGAATAGGTACTGATGGTATTGTGTAAATTTATTGACTACTAGTTAAAAATGGAATTTCTGTTAAATTTAAGAATGCACAAAACTTATATTGAAAAGCTATCTATTAGGATTTGCAGTGTAGGAATGATCAGACTTATCAAAAATGCTTATTGAACTGAATTTAGGGAAAACATATGAACATGTAAAATTGTTACTCTAAGATCTGTACCATCATATTAAGTAATAGGTAAAAATATAATTAACATTAGGGTTTCAAAATTTGGTAATTCAAAAATAACATTTTTGCATTAGGAATCTAGTATATTATGAATATAAAAAAATTTGGACAGCATTGTAATTTATTAGGATATAAAATTATTTTAAAAGCATGTGCAATGTATGAGAAGAAATTCACGACCTAAGGAATAACATGCAATTTGTTTAAAGAAAAAATATTATTATGGGTAAGAACAAACAGGTAGAATAGCTTCATGTGAACAGACTCAGAGAGGTACAGTGACCAATCAAGCGTGACTTGCCAGTTTAGCTCTGTAAAGTGAAAAAATGAACAGGAAGCTAATAGCAACTTTATAACATCAATAATGATTGTGCAAAAATTCAGGTTTCCCTAATTCACCATAATTGGAGCATAAATTTAAAATAAAAAGGGAAACTGCAGATATTATAGAGAATAAAAGACAGTTAATACAAAGGAAATATGGTTTGGAAATTTATAAAAAGCAAATAACATATATTGTGACAACTTAAAACTAAGCCGTAAGACAAAAGGGTTCAGCAAAATTGTCATTGATATTAAGGATTGCTTTTTCTCAATTCCTTTTGATCCCTCCGACAGCCCTCGTTTTGCATTCTCCATTCCCATAGTCAATCATATAGGGCCTAACCCTTGATTTCAGTAGCGTGTACTTTCATAGGGAATGGCTAATATCCTACACTATGTCAAAAATTTGTTGCTCAATCTATCGACCCCATTGGGAGTCATTGTCCCTTAGCCTATCTCATTCATTACATGGATGATCTCCTCATCCATCTGCCCCTTCCCCCTCATTGGCTCAGACTATAGCCCAGGCTATTGTTAGCGCACTCCAAGCCCGTGGCTTTAGCATTGCCCCAGACAAAATTCAAACTCAATACCCCTTCACCTTTTTTAGAATTTCGACTTGAACCCGACCAGCTGTTTTCTAATAAAGTCGAGCTTAAACGCTCTTCTCTTAAGACTCTCAATGACTTTCAGAAGCTTCTAGGGGATATTAATTGGCTATGTCCCTACCTGCAACTTTCTAGGTAGACCTCCGTCCTCTGGAGGATATCCTGCGAGGGGATGCTGACCCTTCCTCCCCTCGTTTTTTGACCCCGGCAGGTGAAGTTTTTCTCAAAAAGGTAGAACAGGCTATAGCCACCCAGAATATTGGATACTTCTCCCCAGAATTGTCCTTATACCTCCTTATTTTTCCCACTGAGTTTTCTCCCACTGGACTTCTATGGCAAGATCCTTCTCCCCTCATTTGGATACATCTCCCCATGTATAATCGGAAGATTCTTGCCTCTTACCCTGATTTGATTGCTCGTATAGCTATGATAGGCATTCGCCTTTCCACACGCCATTTCGGCCGTCCCCCTGACCACATAGTATCCCCTTACAGAAGAGAATAGCTTGACTGGCTTAAATCTCAGAATGATAATTGGGTTATACTCATTTCCACGTTTCAGGGCATCTTAGACAATCACATGCCCAGTAACAAATTGCTACAGTTTTTCAATTTTACTCCCTTCATATTCACACGCCATACCCGATTCTCCCCCATTTCAGGGGCACCCACAATCTTTGTGGATGGTTCCAAAACTGGCCTTGCTGCCATAGTTATGAATAATCACCCTCGTTCTATCCAAACTCCCTATGAGTCTGCGCAGCTGGTGGAACTTTATGCTGCTTTAACAGTTTTTCATTCTCTGCCTGATACTCCATTCAATCTTTATTCGGATAGCAGATATGTTGTCCAATCCCTACTCCGACTTGAAATTGTTCCTGCGGTTCAGCCAACGACTGCTACCTTTTCTCTTTTTTTCCAACTCCAGCAGGCCATTCGATCACGGTCCTGTTCTTTTTTTGTGGGCCATATACGTGCCCACTCCGGCCTCCCAGGCCCCTTATCTTTTGAGAACGATCTCGCAGATCAACACACTCCCTTAATTGCCTCAGCATCTACGTCTACCCCTCCTGCCCTCTCGCCTGATCCTGTTTCCCTTGCTACAGAGGCACACAGGCTTCACCACCTTAACTCTCAATCCCTTCGCCTGGCCTACAAAATTTCCAGGGAACAGGCCAGGTCAATTGTGAAAAATTGTAAGAATTGTGTTACTCTCTTGCCTGAACCCCATTTGGGGATTAACCCCCGTGGCCTTCTTCCCGGCCATTTATGGCAAATGGACGTCACCCACGTCCCTTCTTTTGCTAAACTCAAGTATGTTCATGTTTCCATTGATACTTCATCAAATTTGGCCACAGTCCTTTGGCGTGACCCACTCACTGGCCTCTGGTGCGGCCCTGACCCTGCCCTTATTTGGGGAAAAGGTTCCGCTTACATTTTTGATAAAACAGCGAATAATGCCCGTTGGGTCCCGTCTAGACTGATCAAAACCTTTACCCCCGACACTAATCTTGATGGTCCAGGGCTTACACCTGAGAAATCTTCTCTTCATTCCACAGGAAGATGACCTCTCCTTGGAAATGCCTCCTCTACATCTTCCAGTTATTCCTTGCCTGCCACGGTCGGAGCCCTCACTTCCCTGCCAGACAAACCTGGGAAATCATTAACCCGATCAACCAAAGAATTCTTTCGCGGGTCACTTCACAGAACATGCCTCCTCTCACTTGGTTCCCCGAGCTTTTTATTGACTTTTGTCAGCTAGGAAACCCTTCTTCCTCCTCGTTTCACTACTGTTCACCTGCCACTCCACTTCTGCTCGGGACGAAAATGATACCTACACTCCCCATCTACGGTTGTCCAGGATTCTCCCAACCTGACTTTTGCGGTGGTCTTTCTGAAGGATTCTGTGCCATCTGGGGGTGTGAGACTATCGGTACTGTACAATGGGTCCCAAAAAATCGGGATCTTATCCAAATTACGAGCGGATTTCGACCGCCTTCTTGTATTCTGAATAATCCCCCTAAGATCCCTAATTGTAATCCCCTTAACATCTCGTTTACCAGCACCGGGAAATTGGATTCCCGATGGACCGATGGTCTCACCTGGGGATTGCGCCTTGATAAGATAGGCCCAGATGATTTTGTTCTTATGACTATCCGCCTCCGAATCAAAACCATCACAGTTTCGGTTGGCCCTAATACTATTCTCACTGAGCGACAACCCCCACTTCCCCCCCTTCCGCTAGTACGGTTTCCCTCTGTTACCCACACTCCCCTTGATAACTCCAGACTCCATTCAATCTCTGCCAAGTCTAGACCTCACCTGACTCCAAACCCAATCCCTTACCTCCCTCCTGCTTCTACTTCTCAGTGTCTCCTTAATCTTATCTTCGGTGCATATACGGCCCTAAATTTTTCTCAACCTGATAAGACTAGAGACTGTTGGTTATGCCTCCCTGCTGCCCCTCCTTACTATGAAGCTTTTGCTTTAAACCTCGATCCTGATTACTATATCCAGGCCCCTGAACATTGTTTCCACGAACCCCCCAAGCTTACTATTTCTGATTCCCTAGGGTCTGGTCTCTGCCTGGGGAAACCACCCTCCCCTTATGAGTCTTTATGTAATTCCACTCTGCAGAGGCATCTAGGTAGTTTCTACCTGATTGCACCCAATAACACCTTTTGGGCATGTAACACCGGCCTCACTAAATGCATTATAGGGACCCGTTTCAATTTTTCCTCTGAATTCTGTATCCTTATATCCCTTTGGCCCCGTATTACTTATCATTATGGCCCCTATGCTTTAACAACAATTGACTCCTCTGCCTTACGGTATAAACGAGAAGTTCTTTCTCTCTCTATTATTACCCTCCTAGGCCTCGGAGGAATAGCCACCGGCATTAGTACCGGAACCGCAGCTCTTGTGGAAACACGTTATCTCCAATCTCTCCATACAGCACTTATTGCAGACCTTGAGGATATTGAAAAATCAGTTACAGCCCTAGAAAAATCTCTCACCTCCCTTTCGGAGGTTGTTTTACAGAATAGACGGGGACTTGACCTTTTATTCCTAAAAGAGGGCGGGTTATGTGTTACACTAAAAGAAGAATGCTGCTTTTATGCAGACCATACCGGTATTGCCCGAGAATCCATGGCAAAATTATGAGAGCGATTAGCTCAGAAGAAGAGGGAGGCCAAGGCACGAGAAGGATGGTTTAATACACTCCTTAAAAACTCCCCTTGGCTATCTACTCTGATTCCTACTATTATTACACCACTTCTCATTTTTATATTAGCTCTTATTTTTGGCCCTTGGGTTTTCCAACATCTAACCAAATTCATTAAATCAAACGTCTACTCAGCCCTTGATAAGTTTCCTACGGTTCAATGCCATCGTATTCAGATAACAGACGCGGAACAACCTCACGATACTCGTCTACATTTTAACAGGGCGGTAACCCAATGACGGGAATAGCACAGGTCCTCGACCCTTGATGGTCGAGTAACTCCCCCTGTGTAGCCTAAGACAGGGGCCGTCGCTGCGAATATCATCTATGGATCAATTGGGAAACAGAAGGTGCTTTGAGAAATGGTATAGACTTGGAGGAAACAATGGTTAAAAGGAGCACACTTAGTCATTATGCCCTTCATTTAAAAAATAAAGAAAGGGGGAATTGTTAGGAGCCAAGACTATAAAATAAAAATAGTAACCCTTCAAGAACGATATGGATTATGAGCCCCGCATGGGCGGAGGCATAGCTGCAAAACGTCCTCCAGACTTTCCACATAACTGCGTGTTCTTTTTCCACGTTCCTGCTTCGTAACTACTTGTTCCTTTCTCCTTTCATCCCGACCACCAACCCCCTCACCCTGAACATATATATTCTTGTCCTTTACCAGCAATAAACGGGCCATGTTCCATTAGACTTCCTTGTCTTCTTGCGTGCATGGTTCCCCTCCCTCCCCCTATGGTCTTTCAGGTGGCTGTTTCCCGAACACCCCATAGTTGAATCCGGCTGGTTCCGGATGAGAGATGATCTTATATTTCTCACTTTCTGTCAGAAAAGCCTTGAGCAAATTTTCAACATCTATATAAGATGGATTATATTGAGAAAATATGCCAGCCATCACTTTCATTGCCAAAACTGGAAACATTGGGTGTCAATTCTTTTCTATCCTGACGTATGAAAGGTGTATGTTGTCTTAGGATTAGCGCATCCCTGTTGCATCCTATTATGTGGCAATATGACATAGTGAACATAAACATTTTTGGGGGGATTTTATTTGCAAAATTTTTTTATTTATTTGAAATATTTTTATTTATTTATTTTTTATTTTTTGAGTGTTGCTGCCCTCTGGTAGCAGAAAACAACTGCTATGACACAGAAGTAAAAGGGGGGAAAATTGAGTGCTTAATACTGGCCTTTGATGGTCAAGAGGCAACAGGGAGGTGTAAGGGGAGTGGTTGGGGTAAGTGGTGGGAGTAAGGGGCAGGGTTAGGGTATGTGGTATGTTTAGGGTGGTGGGTAGGAATAAGGGGCATGTTTGTGTTTGCCAGAAACCAAAATGGAGGATATGACTGCAAAACAGGGCAGGTTTGCTGCTCAGGGGTCTAAAAGGTTTTAAAAGCTGTGGCAGCTAGAAATTGGGAGTTGAAGCTTTCTGTAACCCAAGTTGGGGCAAGGAGAAGTATGGGGATCTTACCTTTTCCGCAGAACCAAAGGAAGTGCTTTCAAACAGCCCTCAGATCTTCCAGGAAGTGGCAGGGACAGAAGCAGGGAGAAAGCAAGGAGCCTGGGGATTGCTAGGGCAGGAGGGGAGAAGTTGGGGAGGAGGTGGAAAGCCTTGGAAAGGAGAGACTTAGTTGGGGGACAGGCAGGAAAAGAGAAAAAGAAAAAGATGAATAGTAGCAAGAAGCAGGAGGCCTGGATCTGACAAAGGAAGGAGTAGGAGTGAAAGAAGGATAGCAGGAAAACAAGGAGAGAGGGGGTCATTCAGAGGATTTGGAGGAAAAAGAGTGTTCCAGAGGACTCAGTAGGGGAGCTGGGAAGCTTAGCTCCATAGGATGACTGGAGGGAAGGAGGAGTTGGAGGAAAGGTGTATCAAGATGAAGAGAGAATAGGAAGGATGAGGGGGACAAGGGATCAAAAAGCAGCAGATGGAGTGGAAGCCAGTAACAGTTTCCCACCTTTTGCCTGGGCAGTAACCCCAGGAGACTTGGGGGGGGGCACTTCCTACTTACCTGTAGGTTAGGTTCTGGGGTCCTTTTGTATGTCACCAAATTGTAGATTTTAAAATTAATATTCAACATCTCCAAAATATAATATTCATTATTATTTATTAATATTTAACTAGACAGCTAGAGAAAACAGGCAGTGCTTCCCCAAGTCACTGACCTCAAAGAGACGGCGAGAAGATATAACCAAAAACTTATATACAATCACGTAAAAGATGCACATAAACAGAAAGGAAAAGGGAAGTTTGGGGTGAGGTAAAAATTCTTGGAGATGAAATCTAAAGGCTATAAAATTTCCATTTACACACCTTCCATGTTGTACCTTGCTCTTTGTTTCCATTAAAACTCTTTAGAGTTAGGTGTTTTTTTTAGGATGTTTGCTTATTTTTCCTATCTAATTTTAGGTAGGCTTTGTTTTCTGGGAAGTTGGGGTACCTTGTTAAACTTTAGTCCTTCCTTGATGCTATTTTAATCTTATTTTCTGGGTTGTTACTGCGTTATTTGGAATTTTTGGGATTCCATTGAGAGATATTTTGGGCTCATTTGAGTTTTAAATATTTAGATATATGACAAAATTCCTTTGGACATTTAGGGGACTTGAAAACTACATTTCCCATGATTCAACGGGTTTCTCGTCTTACATGATGATATGAGCAAATGTAAAGTGTAGCTTAAATAGAGAGGACTTGATTGGGATGTCCTCTTTGGAATGGAGGGAGCCAGGTTGGGCAGAAGGTATGGCGGGGATCTTGAATTAGATCTTAGCAGGTGTGTGGTCATCTTATATTTTACCAACATGGCCTTAATTAAAATATTAATACTTCTATTGATATCCATCCATATTTATTATAATCATATCATTACTAGTTTACCAGATGGTCTGAGGGCTGAAAGTTCTGAGACCTCCCTTCCCCTACTGATTCGATTGACCCTTGTGGTGCTGATAACTTTAAGACTTTTCTCATGCTTGGGTGTAAGCTTTTCATCTCAATCTGAACTTGATCAGGTCAGGGGCTGATCAAATTCTAGCCCCAGGCTTATGCTTAAGTTTTTTTTTCTGTTTGTTTGTTTCTTTTTTGGTTTCAAGGTGTTCTTGATGCAATCAGGCACATCCTTGATTGCCCTGTCCTGGAGCTGCTCTCAGTTTTGGGCAAAATGATTCTGAGAACTGTGTCCTCATCCCAAACCATGGATTTGGTCCTCATCCCAAGCCCAGCCTGGGATTCCTGGCTTTTCTCTGGGCCCACACAGAGCAGAATCCTTCAGCCCAGATTGCCCTGGGCTGGACTCTAGACTTCTCCACTGGTTTGAACTTTCTAGGGGTGTGAGTTGGCTTGGACCACTATTTGCTCAGGTAGGATCTCAAGGTCTGAATCTTAGCTTTAGTTTAAGTTCAAGATCTGTGATGGCAGATGTGTGTGTGTGTGTGTGTGTGTGTGGGTAGTTTGCTTTTGAATTGCCAGTTCACTCCTTTCTGGCTTTGCTCCCTTCTCACGTCAGTTCTCCAGATGATAGCCTACTTTTTGAATTTTTCTTTTCTTGAATGTTGTTCACTCTGTCTCCTTGTTAGTTCTTTCACTTCTGTATTCATTTTGTGGCATTATTTTAATCTTGGTTCAGAGAGGATTTTCATGGTGACACAGAGCTGCTGCTCTAGTTACTCCTCCATCTTTGCTCTACCCCCTGACATGTTGTTTTAAGATTGGTTGAAGAGGATTCTCTTAGTGGTTTGAGTTTTCCTTGTGCTTACTCTGCCATCTGGATCCACCCCCCAAAGGTGGAATAGTTTTTTAATGACTTTCTTATAGAGTCTTAAAGGCTAGTTTTTCTTAGGGCATTTCTTATGGTATTTAGTGTATCGATATGTTCCCTATGCCAATATTGTCAGTCACTATTTTTATGGAGACATTGCCTCCAATTCATATGAGAAATTAAGAAGTTCAAACATTTTTAAGTTCACAAGGTCAAAAGGAAAGAAGGAGTTCTCACTTTCTTTCTATACATAATATTTTTCCTTAGGCTTGGTTGAATATATTCTTCCACTAATCTTTCCTATCTATAGAATGCTGGATTGCATACTTTTTTGCTATTTTTATCTCAGCCCACTGGCCATGAGTGACTAACGTTAAAAAAAAATCTATATGCATGTATCTTTTCAACATCTTCAGGATTAGGGGACTGGAGATCCCAGGACCTAGAAATTTGCAAAAAAAAATTTCAACTTCACATCAGAGAAGAATTTTCTTTTTTTTTCTTTTTCCTTTATGAGATGTTTACAGTACCTTACATTAATTTATGAGTTACTAAATTTTTAATGATATTTCTATGTTTCTATCTTTTTTATTTTATCTACTGCCTTTCATATTCTTTTTAGCAAACTTTAACTTTTTAGTTATTTCAAAATTAAAAAAGAAATTATGCATATTTATGTTATCAAAATATAAAATATATATTACACAATACTATACAGATTTTATGCATGTCATAATTTTCAAACTTTTTTATGTCATCTGCTGACCTTTGCATGCCATTTTTAACTTCTGTAAAATTCCCCAGAATTACAATTTGTTTTCTTATGCTGATCTACTATAGATCAAAACCATGATAGAGAAAGTTATGATGTGGAAGTGATATGTGTACTTCTTGTATTTAAACCTGTTTACAGCTTTTGTTGAATTGTTGATTGATTCAATAAAGGTCTTTATCTTTTGTGTTGAATTAGAATGTGGTAGACCTTTAATACATGAGATCCTCTAGATGTTCCTATTTTCTGAATAATGTTATTGATTAATGTACATTTTCAGGGGAAACATGGGTAAGAAATGCACAGAATCAGAAGTTATTTGAGAATTTTAATATGCACTGAGAAAATGAACTAACTAACTAACTAACTAACTAACTAACTAACTAACTAACTATATATATATATATATATATAGTGGAAGGAACAAAATTGCTACTGGAGTTGAAAATTGGAAGAGATCACTTTTAGCTTAAGGAAAGAATGGAGAGATCCCTTTTTAACTTTGTAAAAGAGGTAGAATTTGAGATTGGAATGTATTTCAGCGAATGACTACAAAGAAGGATGAATATTTTAGTAGTAGAGAAAAACAAAAATGTAAGCATTTGAAGAAGAAATGTCAGAATATTTCAAGCATTTTAAATAATGCATTTTGTCAGGTTAAAAAATAGGTTTTAAGCCTGATAATAAAGTTATTGAATGTCAGCTTAGGAAATCTGGAAGTCTTTTGGTGAGTAAGTGAAAGCAATAAAAAAAATTTTTGTTCAGTAGAGTGGCATATCTCATAATATAAGTATCATTTATATGAGGCTTTAAAGTTTACAAAGTGATTTTTACATATGTGATCTCATTATTTTCCAAGATGGGGAAAGTCAGGATTAGACAGTTGAACTGAATTTCTATGAGTCTCAACTGGTATGATGATTCATGCTCAAACTTAACCTTAATTCAAGTCCAGAACTAGCTTCCTCAGAATCACACACAAAAATCAGCTTTCAAATGTCTTAGCAATGATTCCCAAAGAGGGTGCAGTGATCCAGGGAGGTGGTGATGGTCACAGGTGCATTTATCTTTCCTATTAATTGCTAGTTAAATAAAAAACATAAATAATTTCCAGGGGGCTAAGTAATATTTTTTTCTGGAAAGGGGGCGGTAGGCCAAAGAAGTTTGGGAACCACTAGTCTTAGCAACTATCTAACCTAATTTCATCATTTAACATATCAAGAAACTGAAACTAAGACTGGTTTTGACTAAGAAAATACATGAAGAAAACATTGTTTCTCTTTTCTTTTTCAGTCATATCTCTTTATTATACTTTCCTCTGAATCTGACTACTTGTTTAAAAACTTGTATTTATGTCAATAAAAAAAAAAAACTTTGACTCACTCTTTCATAAGCAGTCTTGTTTTCCCTAGGCTACTAAAGTACCCTTAGTGGTTTGTGGAATCACTCTTCTTTACTACTCTCAACATAAGCCTCCATTAGGTTTGTTTCTTCATTTTTAGGTGCTAGGGAACAGCACCCAAGGTACATTTACACAGGATCTAAAAATTTTACAAGAGATTTTTTACTTTAAAGGTATAGTAAGAACAAAAGTACAAAATTAATATTTGATCATATTTTTCTCTATACTACCTCAGTTTCTGAAAGAAGTATGCTCCAATTTTATCTTTGTTCCTATATAAGATTATTTCCACCAGCTTTCATGACCAAATGTAGTATGACTGTCATATGATTCCTTATCTCTGCTAAAAAGGGTTAAATCCTGAAAGTCATTCCTGAAGATCACTCTTTGATTCTCTAGGCCATAATACTAAACTGGCAATAAAATCCAGATGTTTCACTATTTTCACCTGAATTAAAAAAGAGCAAATTCTGAGGTCAAGGACCATTTTTCATTTCTTGAGGCTACATGATCTCAGTGAGGAATAGACCCCCAAGGCATCTGGAGAAATCTTTTTTCTCTCATCAAGTCCTCTTGACAGAGTCCAATAAATTCATCAAGAGTAAGCCAAAAAGCCAAAAAAGCAAGTCATTCACACTGACAGGAATTTTTGAAAGTCTAACTAGCTAACGAGAAAATCTCTTCTTCACTATATGATTAGCCCAGAAGAAGCAGTTACATAATGCTTGCTCCAATGTCTTTCCACTTCCTATTACCAGTTTTCTCAAAAGCAGAAGCAGCCTCCTCAGCCACAACATGAGAAGAGATTCCTTCAGAAACCCTCAGCAGATGTACCAGACTCCTTTTAAATGCAAATGACCCATTAGCATTTGCAAAGTTCTTTTTTTTCTGTATTATTTGTTGCAAAGGCCTCTGAAAACCACCTCTCACCAACACCACTTCACCCTAGCTACGAATTCATATTTTTTTTTCTGGATTAGGTTGTGACTTGTGGCAATATGCTTACTACAGTAAGCATAAACATTTTGTTGGAAGGGGTAGATTTCATATACTGATGGCATTAAAAAAAGAAAGGCAGTAGGACAAGAATTTCTATTTTGAAGGAGAAATGAGTTGAAATTGTAAGTGACACTATGGTAGTATTAGTATGCACCAGCCAAGATTTTTGTGTGTGTAAGATTTTTGAGATCTACTACAACTCAATGAACCTTTACATAAATGTTTATATAAATTTATTCACCAATACATCTTTCTTAACTTGTTATCTGATGAAGGTAAAGATCCTTTAGTCTAGAGTCCTCTGAGCTCTCATGTTCTCTGCATTGGAATTTTGTCTCTTATTACACTCACAAATCCAGAATATATGATTAGCAGACTAGAGATGTGTTAACTAAGGAACTGCCATTTGGAAAGAAAATATGCTAAGACCTTCAGTCACTCATACCTGCTATACTGAAAAAAGGTTGCTTATTAGCTATAGCCAAATTGCTTAGGACAATGAATTGATGAAATGTAAATAATGAACATGAAAATTTAGACATTAGTTTCTATATAATAGTACAATTGCAAAAAATAAAGTGAGCCGCCGTACTGGTCACATAGTAAGTGACTGATAGTGACTTCTTTTGGGAGAAGAATCTTTGGAGAAAAATCTCACCTACTACAAAAGGATAGTATTGAATTATGTGCAGTTGACTAGGGAACTATGTGCATAACAAAAAATATAACTTAAGTCTCTCAGAAAATCTTCAAAGCCACTAAAAATTGGCAAGACTAATAACTTTATTGTCTTTTATTTTTAACCAATGCTGTTCCTTAGGAATTATTCTCTCCCATTTTGTTCTTTCAGAGGCTGTCTTTTCCTTTCTTTCTCCAGCTTTTATTTATTGGCTATTTTATTTCTTGTGGGATTATTAAGTGATATATTCATTTCATAAATTATATGCAATTACATCATACTGATGGATTTGGAAAAAAGTCAAAAAACATGTTAGTATTTTCTTCACATTTTTAAAAACCATGATTCTTATGTTGTAAATAAAAATATCATATTTCTATAACTGAAATGTCAAAACCTCATTATTTTCCATGGCTTCATTTCACTTCTCTTTAATTTATCTTGATTCAACTAAATTATGCTATAACTTACAGATTTAATAATGAACCTGATTCATTAGTATTAGCTATTTTGATTCACCCTGACTTTTTCCCTATTCAGTATGTAACTGCTGCTTTGACCAAAGAGTAATTTTGGGTTTTGATAAAGCTATTACACAAGAAAGGTAATAGGAGAATATTAGGAAAAGAGGAAGGAAAGTAATGTCCATGTATATGAAAAGATATGTGTGATTGATTTTGATTTTTAAAATCATATATAAGACAGCCTTGATGGAATTCATTTTCATAAGATGCTGTAGTATAATATGAATAATGTATTCTATTTGGTATTATTAAAAATGAAAACAGTGAAGTAGAAGATTTCTTATTATATTTATAATATCCTTAAAGTGATGGGGTATTGTATTTCTTTTAAAAATACTAGAAATAAATGATAAATAGCTCCTCTTGAAAAGGTATTATTCCATTTTCTTTTTTTTTTCTATTTGATAAGTCTGTCATTAAATGATTTATATGGAAAATATTTTATATGATTATGCATGTAAAATCTATATAAAATTGCTTCTTGTCTCAGTGAGTTTGGAGGCCAAGAAAGGAAGGGAGGGAGGGTCAAAAGATGGGAGAGAATATGGAATGAAAAGTTTTAAAAAAGAATGTTAATTTTTCCTGAAATAGAGAAAACACAAAACATTTTTTACAAACTTCTAACTTCTCTTTTTCATTCCTCATGATAGCCTCTCTCTTTCTAATTATATCTGATTCTATCTCTCACTCTCTCATGGGTATCATCTCTGTGTGTGCCTCTTTTTATCTGCATTTTTCTCTCTTCATCTTTGTGTATCTCTTTTGTGGCTCTGTTTCTTTCTGTTTTTGTCTCTCTGCCTTCCTGTTTGTCTCTATCTGTCTCTAGATCTCTAACTGTCTCTCTCTCCAGTCAGTCATCATTCCTATTTCAATAACAATTTATTGCAAAAACATAGACAAGCCTATATTAAAATATTCTTCATATCAGGGTATTTTTTTTTCACTGAAGGAAGGAAATTCCATGGAAGTGAACAGTTCCAGTCTCTTTCATTGGAAAGTATTCCTCAGGACCAAAATCCCTAGACTTGTCATATAATAAATATATCTTAATGGGGGTGTTCATTAAGGAGTGAAGTCAGGAGCAAAGGAAATAAATGAGTGTCTGGGGTTTCCTCAACTGTTAATTGCTAAACCTGTCTGAAGAAAATCTCTTGACAACTAATTTTATGTTCATAACCAAGACTTTATTCTGAAATGTAGAAATATCCTAAAATCAACACAATCCTACTCAGAAATTTTCCCAGTATATTAAAGGTTCAAGAAACCACAGGTCTTTTAATCTTGTATGAAATGGTTGTCATTTGGGGCAAACACCTCTGTGCCTCAATTTCCTTATATTTAAAATAAAAATGAAAAAAAAATTCCCTATGTGCTTCATAGGAATTGTTTGAACATTATAGAAACTAGTTTATAATAAAGATTCCTTGAATGATAAATGTAAGGTATTATATCTGGAAAGAAGACTTTTATAACTCAGTAATATTTCTCTGAAAATTAAAAGGCTCATATTCAAAAACTGTACTTAAGGAGGACATCTGGGTTAAGATGACTGCAGAGTAGAAGCAGAGCACTTTACTCTCTTCACCAACCCCTATAACATACCTCCAAAGGACTAAAAAACCAAATCCAGATGAAAGAAGGGACCCCAAAATAGGGCACAGTATCAAAGGTATGTGTGATTTGGACACTTTGAGTCTATAAGTGGGGGAGAATAGCTCCCATCAAAACACCAGGTGATCAACCCTCCCCCACCCCACCCACAGTACTAAAGGCAGAGGCTGTGCACCAGAGTTAGAGTGAGGAGGGGGGAAATCTAGCTCCTTGGCAGTTAACTGGCACCACTAGGAGCTTGCACCTGAGAGCAGCAAGACTTGAGACCCCAGGAGGCTGGAGAGAGCAGACCTTGGGAGCAGGAGAGGGGCTGAGAAAGACAGTGGACAGTGGACACAGCTCAATGCGCTGAGGCTCTGGGGACAACCTCAGGTGGAGGAGCAAGTGTGGGCCAATTTCTGGGCTCTGGGCAGCAGACTAGGACCACAGGGGCTTGACCCTGAAAACAGCTAGACCAGAGACTCCAGGAGGCTGGAAAGCACAGACCTTTGGTGCAAGAGTGAGGTTGAAAGGGGCTGAGGACAGCAGAGGCCTAGTAGACAGTGGAAGCCAGGAGACTCTCAAAGAAGCCTCAGGTAAAAACTGTTCCTTAGCTCCATACAAAGAGAGATTGCTTACCTTACTCCGACTTCTGGCTGAGAAAGCATAATGATGCCAAGCAAGGCCAAAGAAATAACCACCAAAAAGGCCAAAAACAAAGCTATAACACTTGATAACTTCTGCACAGGAAAAAACCAGAAAACAGAAGAGGAGAAACAATTGAAGACATCCAAACCTTCCTAAGAAAACAAAAATTGGTCACAAGCTCTTGCAGAGTTCGAATCTGAGATGATGAGAAAGATAGAAGAGATCTGGCAAGAAAATAATAGTTTAAAAGTCAGAATTTCACAATTGGAAATTGAAGTTCAGCAATCAAATGAAATGATAAGCAAATTGAAAACCAGAAATGACCAGCTGGAAACCTTGAAGAGCCAGATAGACCAGATTTAAACTGAAAACCAAAAGATTATAGCTGAAAACCCATCTTTAAAGGCTAGAATTGGGCGAGTAGAAACAAATGATCGAACAAGACAGTAAGAATTAATAAAGCAGTCAAAAGACTGACAAAATAGAAGGAAACATGAAATATCTTAATAAGAAGATAACAGATGAAGAAAAAAGGTCTAGAAGACACAACTTGAGAATTATTGGTCTTCTGGAAAAATCACAGACAAATAGAAATCTAGATATCATACTATAAGAAATTATCCAAGAAAACTGCCCCAATGTCCTTGAACAAGAGATCAAAATAGACATTAAAAGAGTCCAAAGAACACCCTATACACTAAAATCCTCAGAAGACAACCCCCAGGAATGTAATAGCAAAATTCAAAAAATTCCAAGTTAAGGAGAAAATATTACAAAAAGCCAGAAAAAAACAATTCATATATCAAGGATCACAAATCAGGATTACACAGGATCTGGCAGCCTCCACACTACAAGACTGCAAGGTTTGGAATATGATATTCAGAAAGGCAAGAGAATTGGGTCTACAACCAAGGATCGCCTACCCATCAAAACTGACTATACACTTCTAGGGAAAAGTATGGGCATTCAACAAGATAGAAGATTTCCAAGTTTTTGCACAAAAAAGACCAGGACTAAATGGAAAGTTCAATATCCAACCACAAAAACCAAGAGAAACATGAGAAGGTAAATAAGAAAGAGAGAGGAAAGAAGGAAACTCATTTTCAAATTGCCTTCTTTAAGGGCTTCAGTAAGATCAAATTATTTGTATTCCTAAATGGAGAAATATTCTGTGTAATTCTAAAAAATTGTACTCACTATTATAGTAATTAGAAGACTTAGTAATAAGGAGATGTTGGAGTGCTGAATGGTCTAAGATGATACGGAGGGGGAAAGCGTGGGGGGGGGGAAATAGAAGATAGTACCAAAAGTAATTTGAAGGAATAAGAAAAATAGGAAAATCTATGCCATACAAAGAGGGTATGGGAAGGGGAGGGGATAAATACTATTATAAGAAGGAGAGGAAGAGAGCATTAAGAGGAAATACTTAAATATTAGTCTCAGCGGAATTAATCCTGAGAGAGAAGAGTAGCTAGATCCATTGGAATATCAAAATCTAAGTCAGAAGGGACAAACCAAAGGGGGAAGTCGAGTGGGGAGTTAATAAAGGGAGGTGAATAAACGGTGGAAGGAATTCATTAGGCCTTAAAAATAATAAGAGGGGAAAGAAGGGGTTAGAAAGGGTAGTAAACCAAGGGATAGGACAAGAGGTACTGATTTAAAACAAAACACTGTTTTAAAAGGAAATAACATAGGAAGAAGGAGTAGAACTAGGAGAAGATACCAAAATTTTAGGGAATACAAAGCTGTTAATTATAACCCAGAATGTAAATGGGATGAGCTTGCTCATAAAGCAGAAGCAAATAGCAGAGTGGATTAGAAAACAAAATATTACCATATGTTGGTACTATAAGAAACACACATGAGGCAGGTTGACATAAACCAGGTTAAGGTCAATGGCTGGAGCAAAATCTTTTGGACTTCAACTGAGTAAAAAGAAGGCAGAAGTGGCAATCATGATTTCTGATAAAGCCAAAGTAAACAGAAATCTGATTAAAAGAGATAAGGAAGGTAATTGTATCCTGATAAAAGACAGTATAGACAATGAGGAAATAAGAGTACTCAACATGTATGCACCAAATCAAATAGCATACAAATTTCTAAAGAAGAAACTGGCAGAGCTCAAGTAGGAAATAGAGAGTAAAAGTATACTAGTGGGAGATCTAAATAGTCCTCTATCAGATCTACATCAATCAAACAAAAAAGTAAATAAGAAAGAGCTAAGAGAGGTGAATGAAATCCTAGAAAAAATAGATTTAATAGAAACTTGGAGAAAAATAAATAGGGACAAAAATAATATACCTTCTTTTCAGCTACAAATGGTACATTCACAAATATTGACCATGTACTTGGTCATAGAAACATGGCAAACAAATGCAAAAAAGAAGAAATAATAAATGTAACCTTTTCAGTTCACTATACAATAAAAATAATCATCAGTAAGGGTACATGGACAAAAAAAATAAAAAACTAATTGGAAATTAAATAATATGAAATAAATATGAAATAAAAAATTCTCCAAAATCCGATAGTTAAAGAAGTAATCATAGAAACAATTAATAATTTCATTGAAAAGAATGACAATGAGGAGATGTCCTAGCAAAATCTGTGGGATGCAGCTAAAGCAGTACTCAGGGGCAAATATATATCATTGAGTGCATATAATAACAAATTAGAGAAGGAAAAGATAAATGAACTGGGCATGCAAATAAAAAAAAACTAGAAAGGGAACAAATTAAAAATCTTCAGTTAAAAACTAAATTAGAGATTATAAAAATATAAGGAGAAATCAATAAAATTGAAAGTAAAAGAACTATTGAATTAATAAATAAGACCAGAAGCTGGTACTTTGAAAAAATAAATAAAATTGACAAAGTACTGGTCAATCTAATTTAAAAAAGGAAATAAGAAAAACAAATTAACAGTATAAAAGATGAAAAGGGAGACCTTTTTAATGGAGAGGAAATCAAGGCAATCATTAAAAACTATTTTGCCCAATTATATGGCAATAAATATAACAATCTAGGTGAGATGGATGAATATTTATAAAAATATAAATTGCCTAGATTAACAGCAGAAAAAATTAGAATGCTTAAATAATCCCATATGAGAAAAAGAAATTGAACAAGCCATCAAAGAACTCCCTAAGAAAAAATCCACAGGACCAGATGGATTCACAAGTGAATTCTATCAAACCTTCAAAGGACAACTAATTCCAAACTATTTGACACAATAAGCAAAGGAGTTCTACCAAACTCCTTTTATGACACAAATATGGTACTGATCCCAAAGCCAGGTATATCAAAAACAGAGAAAGAAAACTGCAGACCAATCTCCCTAATGCACATAGATACAAAAATCTTAAACAGAATAATAGCAAAAAGCCTCCAGCAAGTGATCACAAGGGTTATTCATTATGATCAGGGGGGGATTTATATAAGGAATGCAAGGATGGTTCAGTACTTGGAAAACCATCCACATCATATCAAAAAGCAAACCAACAAATTCACATGATTATCTCAACAGATACTTTACCTTTGACAAAATACAACACCCATTCCTACTGAAAACATTAGAAAGTATAGGAATAGAAGTGCCTTTCCTAAACATAATGAATGGTATATATCGAAAACCATCAAAAAACATCATCTGCAATGACAATAAATTAGAAGCATTTCTAATAAGATCATGATTGAAACAAGGATGCCCATTATCACCTCTACTATTTAACATTGTACTAGAAACACTAGCAATAATAATTAGAGAAGAAAATAAATTTGAAAATATTACAACAGGCAATGAGGAGACCTAGCTATCACTCTTTGCAGATAACATGATGGTCTATTTAAAAAATCCTAGAGAATCAACCAAAAAGTTCGTGGAAATTATCAACAACTTCAGCAAAGTTACAGGATGCAAAATAAATACACGTAAATCATCATCATTTCTATATATTTCCAACACATCATAGCAGGAAGAGTTAGAAAGAAAATTCCATTTAAAATCACCCTAGACAATATAAAATACTCAGGAATCTATCTACCAAAATGAACACAGGAATTATATGAACACAAGTATGAAACCCTTTCCACACAATTAAAACTACATCTAAACTACTGGAAAAACATTGAGTGCTCATGCGTAGGACAAGATAACATAATAAAAATGACCATCCTACCCAGATTAATTTACCTATTCAATGCTATACCTATTAAACTACCAAAAAACATTTTAGTGAATTAGAAAAAAACTATAATAAAGTTAAATTGGAATAACAAAAGACCTAGAATATCAAGGGAAATAATGAAAAAAATATGAAAGAAGGTGGCCTAGCAATACCGGTACTGGTGAAGAGACAAAAAGGAGGATCAGTGGAATAGACTAGGGGTAACCTGCATCAGCAAGTCAGTTTTTTCTTTTCTTTTTTTTTTAAACCCTTGTACTTTTGGTGTATTGTCTCATAGGTGGAAGAGTGGTAAGGGTAGGCAATGGGGGTCAAGTGACTTGCCCAGGGTCACACAGCTGGAGCAAGTCAGTTTTTGATAAACCCATAGAGGACTATTTAGATCTCCCACTAGTCAGTTTTTGATAAGCTTTTGGGACAAAAACCCTCTATTTGGCAAAAATTGCTGGGAAAATTGGAAAACAATTGAGCCTAGATCAACATCTCACACCCTATACCAATATAAACTCAGCATGAATGAATGACTTGAATATAAAGAAGGAAACTAGGAAAATACAGGTGAGCACAGAATATCATACTTGTCAGATCTATGGGAAGGGATAGATTTTAAAACCAAGTAAGAGTTAGAAAAAAATTGCAAAATGTAAAATATAATTCTGACTACATTAAACTAATAAGGTTTTTTACAGACAAAACCAATGCTACCAAAATTAGAAGGGAAGCAACAAATTTGGAAAAAAAACATTATTACTCAGAGAAAGGTATAATTATTCAAATATACAAGAAGCTAAATCAATTGTATAAAAAATCAAGCCCCATCCCCGAATCGATAAATGTGCAAGGGACATGAAAAGGCAATTTGAAGATAAAGAAGCTAAAACTATAAGTAATCACATGAGAAAGTGTTCTAAATCTCTTCAAATTAGAGAAATGCAAATAAAAACCTTGTAGATATTACCTCACACCTAGCAGATTGGCTAACATGACAACAAGGTAGAGTAATGAATGTTGGAGGGAATGTGGCAAAATTGGGACATTAATGCATTGCTGCTGGAGTTGTGAACTGTTCCAACTATTCTGGATGGCAATTTGGAACTCTGCTCAAAGGGCTTTAAAAGACTATCTGCCTTTTGATCCAGCCATAGCACTGTTTGGATTATACCCCAAAGAAATAATAAGGAAAAAGACATGTAGAAAAACATTTATAGCCACACTCTTTGTGGTGGCAAAAAATTTGAAAATGAGAGAATGTACTTTGACTGGGGAATGGCTGAACAAATTGTGGTATCTGTTGGTGATGGAATACTATTGTGCTCAAAGGAATAAAGAACTGGAAGAATTTCATGTGAACTGGAATGACCTCCAGGAATTGATGCAGAGTGAAAGGAGCAGGTTCAGGAGAATATTGTGCACAGTGACTGATACAATTGAACATAATGGAATTCTCTACTAGCAGCAATGTAAGGTTCCAGAGCAAAGCTGAGGGACTTACGAGAAAGAAAAGTAGCCACATTCAGAGGAAGAAATATGGGAGGAGAAACACAGAAGAAAAACAACTGCTTGAATACATGGACTGATGGTGATATTATTGGGGATGTAGACACTCAAAGATAGCTCTAGTTCAACTATCAATAATATGGAATTAAATCTTTATCACTGATACATGTAAAACCCAGTGGAATTGTGTGTTGGCTATGTGGGGTTAGCAGGGTTATGGGGAGAGGGAAATAACATGAAATATATAAATATGGGAAAATATTCAAAATAAAAAAATGAAAAAACTGTACTTAACAAATATTCCTAAGAACTGTAATAATAAAATAAATTAAACAATTCAATTTCCTTAAAATAATTTTTAATGTCTTTTCTTTATTTTCAGATTAAAAAGGCATTCTTTAATTTCACCTCACCTACCTAAAATCATGATCATATCCTTGATATAGTCTTAATTCACAAACGTTCCTTGAAAAGAGTGAGGTATTCTTTTCTCTTCTCTCTCTAGTTAAATATTGGTCTTATATCATCAAACATTCTAGTGTAACTAATCAAATATATTTAATTTTCTAGGTTGATTTTTATCTATGATAATTTGTTTTTTTTCAGCTCTCATTTTTTCATCAGAAATGTTTGAAAGTCTTCTATCCAATTAAACATACATTTTTCTCTACATTATTATACTTGCATTTGCAGAGTAAATTATGATTGTTTAAAATTTAAATATTTCTTTCTATTCTCTTCTATTTATGTATTGAATTCCATGATCTCCTTTCATTAATTAGAAAAGTTACCACTTCTTCTGTGATCCTTAAAGTGATCCTTAGGTACTTAAAATCTTTTGGAGGCTTGCAGCATATTCTCTTTGAAGCAGAAGCTCTGGATTTTTACTATGACCTCTTTGGTATTTTCCTTTTAGAGTATATTTTAGCAGGTTAGATTTGCTATATGTTCACTTTATCCTATACTTTTAATAGGTCTAGTTAGTTTTCATTTATAATTTCTTAAAATACAGTTTCTGTTTTTTTAAATTATAACTTCAGAAAGTCTAATGATTCTTAAGTTTCAGAATCTTAGGCTAGTTTTCTATTGACTACCTCATGCTATCAATCAGAAAATATGGCTACTATGAAAATATTACAGCAAATATTAACATTAGTTCAAAAATTATATTTTTGTCATAATTCACCAAAAGCACAAATAAGCACTTCAAAATAGACAAAAAGCCAAACTCAACAAAACAGAGCCACAGGTCTTCTTACTCAATTTAACCTGAATGTTCTACAGATAAAGTTGAATTCTCAGGGATAAGGGAAAGATCCAACACCCATCCACCACCTACCACCCTGAGACAAGTGATAGGACTGACTAGGATCCCAGGGCTAAGGCTGCAACCACAAATGTAATAAAAATTATTCATTTTACATTTTATAATATTCTCTATCACTTGCTGGGTCTTAAATTCTTTCCTTTCCCATAGATCTGCCAGATATACTAATCTATGTTGACCTAATTTACTTATAATTTGCCTCTTAATATTTAAGTAATTTACATTTTTTGAATTTATTGTTCCATAGAGTGTGAGATGTTGACCTAAACCTATTTTCTCCAATAGTTTTCCAATTTTCCCAGCAGTTTTGTCAAATAGACCGTCCTTGTCCTGAAAGCTGGGATCTTTGGGTTTGATTACATGAAATTAAAAGGTTTTTATACAAACAAAACAAACACAATAAAAATTAGAAGGGGAGCAACAAATTATGGGAAAAATTATAACAAAAACCTCTGACGAAGGTCTAATTTCTCAAATTCATAAGAAGCTAAGTCCAAAAAATTAAGTCATTCCCCAACTGAGAATTGGTCAAGGACATTAATAGGGAGTTTTCAAATAAAGAAATCAAAACTACCAATAAGCACATGAAAAAGTGTTCTAAATCTCTCATAATTAGAGAAATGTTAATAAAAACCAGGTTGAGGTACCATCTCACACCTAGAAAACTGACCAATATTAAAGTAAAAGAAAAAAATAAATGTTGGAGGGGATGTGGCAAAATTGCATCACTAATACACTGCTGGGGGTGTTGTGAATTGATGCGACCATTCTGGAAGGCAATTTGGAAGTATGCTCAAAGGGCTTTAAAAGACTCCATACCCTTAGATCCAGCAATACAACTGCTGGGTTTGTACCTCAGAGAGATAATAAGGAAAAATACTTGTACAAAATTATTTATAGCCATTCTTTACATAGTGGGGAAAAAATTGAAAAGTGAGGGGGTGTCCCTCTTTTGGGGAATTGCTGAACAAATTGTGGTATCTGATGGTGATGGAATACTATTTGCTATAAGGAATGATCAACTGGAGGACTTTGATGTGAACTAGAAAGACCTCCAGGAATTGATGCAGAGTGAAATAAGAAGAACAAGGAGAACATTGTACACAGAAAGGGAAACATTGTGGCACAATCAAATGTAATAGACTTCTTTACTAGTAGCAATGCAATGATGGAAGACAATCCCAAGAGCCCTGTGAGAAATGATATCCATATCTAGAGAAAGAACTATGAGTGTAGAAATGCAGAAGAAAAAGATATGATTGATCACATTGTTCAATGGTTCTATGATTGTGGATTTTGGCTTCAAATAATCCCTTTATTGCAAATATTAATATAGAAATGGGTTTTGAACAACGATACAGGTATAACCCAGTGGAATTACTTGTCAGCTCTGGGAGAGGGGAGGGAAAGAACATAAATTATTTAACCACAGAAAAATATTCTAAAAAATAAATTAATTAAAAAATATTATAACCTGTAGTACATAATGGGTCTGAATGTCATTATTCCAATTCCTATTATCTAACAAAATCTCAGACCCCACAGTAAAGATAAATCGTCTCAGAGTTCTGGAGATATTTCTTTAAAAAAAACTTAATCAATTAATTAAATAGAATATTTTTCCATGGTTCTGTGGTTCATATTCTTTCCCTCCCCTCCACCCCCCACCTTTATAGCCCATGCACAATTCCACTGGGTTATACATGTAGCATTAATCAAGACATATTTCCATATTATTGATATTTGCACTAGGGTGATTATTTAGAGTCTATATCCCCAATCATATCCTCATCAACCCGTGTGTTCAAGCAGTTGATTTTCTTCTGTTTTTCTATTCCCACAGTTTTTCCTCTGAATTTGGGTAGCATTCTTTCTCATAAGTCCTTCAGAATTGTCCAGGACTTTTGCATTGCTGCTAGTAGAGAAGTCCATTACATTTGACTGTACCACAGTCTCTGGGTATAATGTTCTCCTGGTTCTGCACTTTTTACTCTGCATCAATTCCTGAAGGTCATTCCAGTTCACATGGGATTCCTCCAGTTCATTATTCCTTTGAGCACAATAATATTCTATCACCAGCATATACCACAATTTATTCAGACATTCCTCAATTGAAGGACATCACCTCATTTTCTAATTTTTTGCCACCACCAAGAGTGTGGATATAAACATTTTTTGTACAAGTCTTTTTCCCTATGATCTCTTTGGGGTATAGATCCAGCAGTGGTATGGTTGGGTCAAAAGGAAGTCTTTTAAAGCCCTTTGGGCATAGTTCTTGACATATTTCTGAGAAGGAAGGGATTATTTTTAGATATTTAATATTTCCATCAGATGTAGTCTCAAACCATTTGCTTCCCTGCAATAATTACGGGGTGAAAATGATATTTAAACAGCCTAAATTAGCTTTAAGAGAGGGGATATTTATGAAATTAATATAGTATGATTTGTTACAAAATATTCCTCAATTAGTCTTTTCTATACTCTCCCACAGGTGCATACATATTCCAAAAATAAATTAGTCTAAAATTTAGGGAGTAAGTTGTAACATGGAAAATGGCAAAGTAAAATGAAGGGACAAATTACAAATCCTGGTTGCTGGAAATAATTTTTGTCCTCATTTATACAATTTCCCAGAAGTTCTCTTTACACATTATATATCTTCTTTTCTGTGATTCTTGTAGAGTTATGAATCTAAGTCCAGATAAAATCTCTTGAAATTTTGGATCCTATCAGATCATATCAACTCAGAAACTCACACCTCAATGGAAGTCCCTGCCTTTGGGATCCCTCCATCCCTCTGATTGGATAAGGTGGAGGGTAGGCAATGAAGAACTCAACCAAGATTCCTAATGAAGGAGAATAACACAATCTTTCCAGACTCTTAGATTCACATCCTTAGAATCATCCTATATTTCTCTCACCTCCCTAAATGCAAGTTGTTTCCAAGGCCTGATGATTTCAACTTTACCACATTTTTTTGAAAACCTCCTACCTCTTTTTTTTTTACCCTTAACTTCTGTCTATTGGTTCATAGGTGGAAGATTTGTAAGGGTGGGCAATGGGGGTCAAGTGACTTGCCCAGAGTCACACAGCTGGGAAGTGTCTGAGGCTGGATTTGAACCTAGGACCTTCCATCTCCAGGCCTGGCTCTCAATCCACTGAGCTACCCAGCTGCCCCCCTCCTACCTCTTTTAATATTGCTGCCACTCTAATGCAGGTTCCTATCACCTCATGCCTCAATTACTGCAATAACCTCTACCAATCTAAGGGGATAGAGAAACAAAAACTCCAGGTCGAGGTTGAAACATTTTCTGAGGATATATATATTCTGTTCACTTCAACCCCCAGAAAGCAACTGTCTCAACCCTGTATATATATATATATATATATATATATATATATATATATATATATATATATATATATATAGAGAGAGAGAGAGAGAGAGAGAGAGAGAGAGAGAGAGAGAGAGAGAGAGAGACAGAGAGCTATCTAGAAAAAAATAGGCCCATTGAGAAAAAGCAGCCAGAAAGACATGCTTGTAAGTTTGAGATTCTTGGCAAGGCCAGTCTCACAGCTACAGCTCTTCTCTAGACTGAAACTCATGTAAGAAAAGATTCCTCCTTAATGTGATCATCATCAAACCTTGGGTCTTTTCTCATTCTGAAGAGCAAAGAAGTCTTTGTAATATCATGGTTGAAAGTACTAGACTTTTCTTTCCTTAAGTTGTGCAGACTAGTTAGCTGTCATTCTTTCTTAATTTGCTTATTGTAAAGAAAATTATTCTTTCCTTAAGTTGTGCAGACTAGTTAGCTGTCATTCTTTCTTAATTTGCTTATTGTAAAGGAATCCTGGTAATGTTCTTGGGTGAAGTTATTTCATAAATGAAAACCTGTGGGAAAGTAACACCCCCAATAAAGATGTAATGCTTAGAATTCTACTCACTATAAAAGTCTTTCATTTTTGTTATGTAGAGATGGCTGCATGGAATCCCTGCAAAATACAGGGTCAGCCTCAACCAGAATTCCAGGGGACCCCCCCTGAAGAACTTTGGGTGAGGGGACAGTTGGGAAGGGTTGAGACAGTTGCTTTCTGGGGTTTGAGGTGAACAGAAGAGAATGCTTACTGTTCCTGACTTGGGGGGTTCACCTGAGTGGCCATTGTGGCATAAGCCATCGTGGTTTCTACTCAGGGGTTAGCCGGCTTTGTAGGGTTAATCCTTATCAATATCAATGTAACAATTATTTAGTGATTTAGTGATTAGATATATTCACTATTAGCAAGAGAGCCAGTTTAGTTAAGTGCCCCTCACCCCCTCCTGTGGGGGGGGGGAAGGGCAGCTTCAACCTCTAGCTTTTCCTTTTACTTCTTAATATAAGCTTTACCTTCAATATCTGTGCCTGGGAATTATTTGGGAATATTCACTGCTCAAATCTGGTCATCTAGCTTGAATCCTGTCAGATGCCAGGTTTAAGAAGATCATCTATCTCAGTCCTTCAACATTTAGATAACTAGCTTCTACTTATTCCTCTATCAGACCTGTGAGGAATATAAGTTAAAGAAAAGGGGAACATCATTAGAGTTTAGCCTCAACAGACCTTGCTAGAAGTACCTCAGAGTGTCTCCATTTCCAACTGAAACCTCATCTGCTTGGGGGATGGGGCTTGAGAGCCAGGAGTGTCTAACCCCCTCCTTTCTCACTGAAGCTTGTCAGTCAGTGTCTGTGAGAAGAAGTGACTTGAAGGTTACTGGCCCTGGCATAATTATCTGCTTCTCCAAAATATCTCTTATTATCAACATAACATTTGTCAAAATAAACAGAGTTCATGAATACCATGCCTCTCCATTGGACCTTTGCTTTGTTATTTCTATGATCTATCTTGATCTATACCACTCTCTACTTTCTCTCTTTGATGGAATCCCAGCATTCTACACATAGTCCCCCATTCATTTTCAACTTGCTTGATGATTTATAAATAAACCCAGACTATCTGAATAGATTTTCTATTCAACATCACTCCAATTAAAAGTACTTTTCACAAGTAGTCTGAATAAAATGAGTTATTAACATTTGTCCTCAATTTGTTTATGTTATTAATTTAAACCTTACTTAAAGTGTATAGTAAGGAAATTAGTAAATTAGTAATATATTGATAAGATATAGAATTTTAGAGAGGTGTCTCTGAGACTACAGGCATGAGAGAGAAAGAGTTCTGGGCCTGAGCTTGAAACTTTGAGGAGAGAATAAGGAGGAGTTCTGAGCAGTTGTTCTATGGTTTAAGGGAAGACAGACCAAAAAAGATCTGTCTCTCTGGATTTATCTCTATAGCTGACAGGAAAAAGAGAAACCTCTGGGGTCATCTGGAAGAATTTTCATTTTCCTTACTGTGAAATTACATAGAAGAGAAGAACTTGGGATATCTGCTGTCTGAGAACTGTTTGTGAGAGGAGAAAGACTGAAGGCCTGCTTGCCTGATCTCTGAGCCATCTCAGAGCTACAGTTTGGGAGTTAGCCTCTGAGACATTGGGGGAACTGACTCTTTACTTGGAGACATTTTTTACTATAAGTAATGTATATGCTTATATAAGTGTTTAGTTAACTTTAGGCAGATAGTGTTTGGGGTTTTTTAGTAACTGATAAGCAGTTAAGAGTTGCTTCAAGAAACAAAAGATTTTGCAGCAAGGCAAACATAGGAGAGTAGATATTCAGTTCCTTGTAGTGCTAAGGTTTTCCTTGTTTATAATCTTTAAATTCATATCTTTTAAAAGACAAATAGACATTTATAGATATATTTAGTTTCCAAGTAGTTGTGTACTAAGGGAAGTCACTCTAGGCTTGCCCTCAAGAAGGAGACCTGAGAGATACTTTGTGATCATCTATCACTGTATCCTCTTTAAGAACATCTTTTACACCTTATTATTTCAAGTGTGATGGGGTAACTTGGTTGAATATATCAATTTCACCTTTACAAAGCAAAATGACATTTAATTTCTTTTATTTCTTCTCATTGCTATAGCTGGCATTTCTATAGCAATATTGAAGATTAGTAGGGATAATCGGCATCCCTATTTTACTCTTGATCTTACTGGGAGGGCTTCTAAATTATTCCCATTACTGATATTTGCTAATGGCTTTATAGATCTTATTTATCATTCTGTAGAATGTTCCAGTGTTCCAATGTTCTCTGTTCCCTTTAATAGGAACTGGTATTGTATTTTGTCTATAGGTTTTGATATTAATATGGTCCATTTTACTGATAAATTCCCTAATATTAAACAATCTTAATTCCTGATATAAAACACATATAGCGTTGTATAATATCTGTGATATATTGTAATCTTGTTAGTGTTTTGAGATTGTTGCATTAATCTTCATTAGGAATAGGGATATCCATCTTATATCCCCTTTATTTATGCTTCTTTTCCTCTGCTTTCAGCCTTTTCCTTTATGAAATACTTTTGCTTCAATTTACCCAGATTCCCATGTTCCCTTCTACTTTTAAGTGTTCCCTCCTTTTTCTTTCTCCTTCCCTTGTTCCCTTTTGGGTAAGATAATAGGTTTCTATATCTGAGTGTGGATGTTATTTCCACTTTGTGAGTAAGGTCCAACCATTGCCCACCATCTAGCCATCTTCCCTTCCACTGTATTTATTCTTATATGTCTCTTAGTGTGAGATTATTTATCTGAACTTTCTCCTCTTTCTTATTCCATGATTTTTTTTACTATCATCCTGTTGTATTCAATACTCTCCCTTCTTTTTTTCTATATATGTTGTTATTCATTGCCATAATTGTGATAAATGTCTTAGTATCTTAAGTATTCTAAGTACTTTAAGTATGATATGTACTTTGAGCAACATATCTATTTTAAACATTTTAGTTATCACCTTCTTACTAGTAATGTAATCAATTTAACCCCATTGTTGTTTCCTTTATTAACTTAAACATATGAAGTATTTTAGTTATCTCTTGTACCATAGAAATTGTTAAGTATTGTAGATTCATTATGGGAAATTAGTTGAGTAGGGTGAGAATCTTCCTTGTTTTCTTAATATACCACACAAACAACGCAAAATAACTGAACAGAATCCGTTAGATGTAGCAAAAACAAGACAGGAATCAGGAGTAAAACTATATAGCCTGGGACAACTAGGAAGGAAGGTTTCTAATTTTCCTGCCCTCAGATCCACCACCACAGGCCATTTTTTTTATCCTGGGACTCCATTCTAGGAGCATAGGGCCACAACCAGTAGGCAATGGGACACATAGTCGCTCAGGGTCACCCAGCTGGGAAGTGTCTGAGTCCGGACTTGAACCTAGGACCTTTTGTCTCTAGGCCTGGCTCTCAATCCACTGAGTTAGCCCAGCTGCCCCTACTTTAGGTTGCAGTTTCTTTAGCAGATGTAGTTTTTTACAGGGTAGGGTTGCTAGCCCCACGCCCAACCCTCCTCCTTTTTTCATCCGGGCTAGGGACCATCCTTGGCCCACAGGCCATGGGGGAAGGAAAAAAGAAAACAGAGTAGAATCTCTGAACAAACAATCTTACTTTGTTTGCTGAGCCCTGAAACTTGCATCTCCCAAGATACCACTGGAACCATAGGCAGAAAACCCCAGGAATAGATCTATCTGCTACACTGTGGTCTTGGCTCCAGGGAATCCCACTGCCCAACATGTGGGGATTTTAGGAGTGGGCTCCACAGATTATATAAGTGTTAGTCCCTAAGGACAGTGACTCAAGCCTTGATGTGACAAAAAAATGGATTTTGGAAGCCCAAAGAAGATGGACTAGAAACCTGCTGTACCCAGGATGGAGGCAATAGGAAAGAAAGAGTGAGGAAGGAGGGAAAACCAGTGAGTGTGGTTGCTGAGGGACTGGGGTTCCATTAGCTGCAGACACTCCCAAGAGAGTGGAGTCCCTGCTTACTTCTACAGGGGAAGAAAGACTTGTAGTTGTTAATGGTAGGACTGTCTGTGGGCTCTGCTTGAAGCATCTGAAGTCAATTATAAATAAAAGGCTTGAGAGGAGAGTAGGAGTATACCCTTCCCAATACTATAAAATCTAGATTAACTAAATAGGACCCAGTAAAAATTAAGCACACAAAAAAGTCCTAAAACCTGAGATAACATACCTCAATGCACTATTCTTAAAAAGGTGTTTTTTTTTCTTGAGAATATTTTTCCATGGTTACAGGATTCATGATTCCCCCCACTTCCCTTCCCCCTTTAAGAGCTGACAAGCAATGCTACTTGGTTATACATATATCATTGCTCAAAACCTATTTCCATGTTATTCATATTTGCAGTGAGTTATCTTTTAACATCAAAACCCTAATCATATCCCCATCAAATCACATGATTAATCATGTTTTTTTTTTCTTCTGCATTTCTGTTCCCACTGTTCTTTCTCTGAATGTGGATAGCATTCTTTCTCATAAGTTCCTCTGCATTGTCCTGGGTCATTGCATAGCTGCTACTAGAAAAGTCTATTACATTTGATTGTGCCATAATGTAGTGTCTCTGTATACAATCTTCTGGTTCTGCTCATTTCACTCTGAATTAATTCCTGGAGGTTTTTCCAGTTCACGTGGAATTCCATCAGTTCATCATTCCTTTAACACAGTGTTCTTAAGAGAGTGTTATTGAGCCCTGGTCTTCCAGCATTAAAAGCCAATAATTAAGTCTATTGGCTTGAACACTAAAATAAAAATAAATTAATAAATAAAAATGAACAAAGGAGAAGGAAACAAATGTTGGCACCTCTTATGGGGACAGCGATGATCTCAGCTCAAACTCAGAGGACAGTGAAGTAAAATTATCTACATCAAAAAAGTGTAAAGGAATAAAATAAATGACCATAAGAATCAAGAAGAATCTTTGAAAGAGCTTTAAAAAAGATCTCAAAAGCCAAATGATATAAGATAAGGAAAAATTAGAAAATAAGAGCAATTGAAAATCATGCAAAAAATCACCCAAATGGGAAAAAAGAGATTCTGGAACTCACAGGAAAAATAATTCATTAAGAAATATAATTAGATATGAGAAAGGTAATGATTTACTAAGACAACAAAACATAATAAAACAAAATCAAAAGAATGAAATAATAGAAGAAACTATGAAACATCTTATCCCAAAAGCAATGGACCTGGAAAATAGATTAAGGATATAAGAATAGTTGGACTCCTGGAAAGCTTTTATTAAAAAGAAAAAGAGTTTAGACGCCATACTCCAAGAGATCATCAAGGAAAACTGCACAGAAATTCTAGAATTAGAAGGTAAAATAGAAATTGAAAAAGTCAACCAATCCCCACCTCAAAGACCCAAAGGTGAAAATATACAGGAACATCATTGTTCTTACTCCCAGGTTAAGTAGAACATATTACAGTGACAAGAAAAATAAACAATTATAACCATGTTGAATTACAGTCAGAATAAAGAATGCAGAACATGGAACACAACATTTCATAGAGCAAAAGGAATGGGCTCATGACCACAAATAGAATATCCAGAAAAGATGAATATAATTATAAAAGGTTAAAAATTAATATTTAATTAACTATTCCATTCTTAGAATTAAAAAAAAAATCCATGGTTACATCTTTCATGCTGTCTCCTTCCCCTTTTCCCTCCCCCTTTCCAGAATTGATAAGCAATTCCACTGGGTTATACATGTATTATCACTCAAAATCTATTTTCATATTATTCATGTTTGTAAGAAAGTAAACTTTTAAAACTAAAACCCTAAATCATATACCCATATAAAAAAGTGATAAATAATATGTTTTCTTCTGCATTTCTCCTCCAACAGTTCTTCCTCTAGATGTGAATAGCATTCTTTCTCATAAGTCCCTAAGAATTGTACTGGATTATTGCATTGTTATTAGTAGCAAAGTCAATTACATTTTTTCATCCCACAATATTTCAGTTACTGTGTATAATATTCTCCTGGTTATGTTTATTTCACTCTGCATCAGTTCATATAGGTCTTTCTGGTTCTTTCTGAAATCATCTGAAATCATTCTTTAGAGAACATGTATTCCATCACTATCGTATACCACAATTTGTTTAGCCATTTCACAGTTGAGGGACATCCACTCAGTTCCTGCTTTTTGCCACTACAAAAAGTGCAGTTACAAATACTTTTGTGGATCAAATTTCATGTGTTATTTTAAAGCCCTTTGGTCGTAAGTCCAAATTGCCTTCCAGAATGGTTGGATAAATTTTCAACTCCACCAACAATGCATTAGCTCCCAAATTTTGGCACATTCCCTCCAACATTTATTGCTTTCCTTCACTGTCATATTAACCAATTTGCTAGGTATAAGGTGGTACCTCAGAGTTGTTTCAAATTGCATTTCTCTATTCAGAAGAGAATTAGACCATTTTTTTATGATTATTTATAGTTTAAATTTCTTTATCTGAAAACTGAATATTCATATCCTTTGACCATTTGTCAATTGGGGAATGACATCATTTCTTATAAATTTGACTTATTTTTTATATATATGAAAAATTAGCTGTTTATGAGAGAAATTTATTATAATTCTCTCACCGTTTCTTGTTTCCCTTCTAATCTTGGTTTCATTGATTTTCTTTGTACACCAATTTTTTAATTACATATAATTGAAAAATTTTATTTTACAACTTGTGATATTCTCCATCTCTTGTTTAGTCTTAAATTCTTCCCTTCATAGAACTGGCAGGTATATTAGTCTATATTCACCTAATTTACTTATAATATCACTCATTATGTCTGTTGTATACCCATTTTGAACTTGTTATTTAGTGTGAGATATTGATCTAAATCTAATTTTTGCCATACTGTTTTCAAAATTTTCCAGCAGTTCTGCAAATAGTGAATTCTTGTTTCAAAAGCTGAGATCTTAGATTTATCAAATACTAGATTGCTGAGATCATTTACCCATAGTCTATTCCATTTATATGCCTTTCTATCTCTTAGCTAGTAACAGATTTTTTTTTGATGATCCCTCTTCTATAGTACAGTCCCTAAAAATTATCCATCACTGATCTAGGCAACTTATAATTTTGTAAATATTCATATTTTTATAATATGATGTCCAAGCATTTTTTGTGGGGTCGTGACTTTCAGGTAGTCCAATAGCTCTTAAATTGTCTCTCTTGGATCTCTTTTCCAGGTTAGTTGTTTTGTTTTTTTATTGAGATACTTGATATTTTCTTCTATTTTTTTCTTTCTTTTTATTTTGTTTTATTGTTTCTTGATATCTCATGAAGTCATAACCTTCTATTTGCCCATTTCTAATTTTTAAAGACTGAATTTCTTCCATAATCTTTTGAAAAGGAGAACCTTTTCCATTTGTTTCATTCTTTTTTTATATCATTCTTTCCTTCATTGGATTCAAACCCCTTCCCTTCTTCTTTTAGTAGGTCAATTCCAGTTTTTAAAAATGCTCTTTTCTTCTTTTGATTTTTGTGTCACCTTTTCTAGCTGACCGATTTTGCCTCTTTCACTGTTTTTTTCTTCTTTTCCCCATTTTTGTTCAACCTATCTCAATTGATTTTTGAAGTCCTTTTTGAGTTCTTCAGAGGGTTAGCCCAATTTCCAGTTTTCTCTTTGAGATTTTGTTTGTAGTTACTTTGCTCCAAATCATCCTCTGTTGTTTCTGCTCTCTGCTCTTTTTCTGGTAGAATCATTGGATATTTACCTTCCTTTTCTCTTGTTTACTCATTTTCTCAGACTTTTTTCCCCTGTGGATTGTAAATTTACCAATTGTCTGTCTTCTACTGGTTTGCTGGATTAGGCTGGTTGAGCTAATCTGCCGTGGGACTAAATCTTCAATATAGCCGGCTGTCAAAGCCTAAAGGTGCCCTGGCAGATAGATCCCTGGTCCTCCCTAACAGTTTTTGTTGAAGCACAGGACCTTAAGGAACATGTCTGAAGCACTCCTCTCCTGTTGAAGTCCCCCTCCTAGGATTCCAAAGTCAGACTGCCCCTGATCTTAGAATTCAGTGCATTAGGTGGGGTAGGGTGTGGGTGGTCATCCAGGACTTCTCTGTGTGCAGTTTTATTTCTAGTCTCCCTTTATGATATGAAAATTGATTTTCTCTGCCTATCTTTTGTTATATGTATCCTGGTGTTATGAGGAGCTGAAGCTGAATGAGTGTGGAATATTCCTAAATGTAGCACACAAGTTGTGGTGGTGAAACACAAAGGACTCCACAGAAATTTTTTTCATGAATCTGCTGCACCCAATGTCAGTATAACAGTGTCCCAGAATAGATAGTCATGTGAAGAATCTGTGGTTAAGAATACACAGCTACCTCTAACTGTCTATCCCAGTTTGATATGGATAATGTTGTTGACTTCAATTCAAACTTTTCTACAGTTGAAATAAATCTCCTCTTTCCTCAAATACCCAAGATATATTCACTAATCTATTGGGTGAAGATGACATGCACTTAAGTGAGTTTAAAGATTTAATAATAACAGGCTTGGGGAGGGAAGCAGGGAAATGATGGGGAAGAGGGATATAGAAGATCCTTGGCCTAAGCTATTGATGACAAAGATGATATATGAATTGAAGATAATCAGGGTATTCAAGTTTTTCAGTTGTCAATGGTTAGTTTGCCAGTTACCAGCCTGGCAGAGCCAGACTGCTTCAACCTGAATCATGTTATTTGATGGTAAATGATGTTGCTTCTTCTTGATGAGTGAATTAGAATCAGGATGTTCAGTATAGGATAACACAGGATTTGAGACTATGGGAGTTATCAGTGCTGGTTTCTGGTATCTTAAGTTGACCTTTGGCCTACCCAAGCCCAACCAAGACCTCCCACCAATCCCTCTCTCAAAATTGAGATATCTATCTCAGTTCAAATCCTCCTTTTTTAAATCTCCCACCAACTGAATTTGAACCTGTTAGCCTCTGCCAAGCTCAGCTCATTCCAAGTTCTAAACAAGTAATTATCAATCATTTTGTTTTTCATATTACATTGCAAAATGTCATTACACTTTAAGTTGTGTTCAACAGAAGAGCCCCATGACTCCATCTTATTGTTGAGTTTGGGTTCCTGTCTTTTTGAAGTATTTTTTAAAGATCAATATGTAAGGATAGTCAGAGCAGTTTTGACTTTTACTGCTAATTAGCCACCATCTTGACTCTTCCTCCTTAATTAACTATTCCTGGGGGGAAGGGGGAACCCAGAATTCAGCAGAAAATGTGATACATAAAAAACAATCAAAGTAATGAAAGACTAACCATAACCAACCAAAAAGGTCTAATTGTAAGATATTCCTTTTGGAAAAAGTTATCTATGGACCCTACGAATATCATGAATGCCTGGATATTATAAAGGGGCTGGTATGAATGGAAGACTTGAAGTCCATGTAAATATAATGTAGTGAGCTGAATTGGTAATGAAATACACAAGGAAGAGGTAGGGAAGGATAACTATTTTCTGTGGAAGAGGACTGAGTGGATTAGTTGCCATGGAGAAGGGGAGGAGGGAGTAGAGAGCTAGTAGCACTATAACCCTACTCTCATGTAAAGATAGAGATAAACATGAAGAAAAAAACATACACAACTAGAAGGGTAAAATTTTTCTTAATATGCAGAGAAAAAGGAGGAAAAGGGGATGGGATAATGGAGGGACTTGGAATGCCATGGGGGTGGTAATGAGGGAATAAGAGAAGGAATGGTAAATTAATAGAATGAATTACAAGGATAAAAGAAAAAGAAGGAAAAAGAAAAAGGGGAGGAATATCTAGAGGAAAGTATATATCAAGAGGTATTCAAAGATAATATAGATAATCTAGGGTAAAAAAGGACTCATACAAGATAGGGGAGAGAATTTTAGAATGGAACTCAAGTCAAGAAATAGGATGGTATGGTTGGGAGGAATATGGAAGGGATGTTTGGAAAGGTGAATAGAAAATAAATTAATAAGTAAGAAGAAAATGAAAAGGGAATAGAAATGGTGGCCAATTTGGGCATGAGAGGGCAAGGGGAGAACCTAAGGGGTGATTTTGGGGAATGAGTATGAATTGGACAGGTACTGGTCAAAGGAAATTGAACATCTGAGGAGGGATATGACAGAAAGAAAGGAAGACAAAGAGTGAGGAAGAAGAAAGTAGATGGAAATTATACCTAGTATCTATGACATTAAGTGTAAATGGGATGAATTTACCCAGGATAAGAAAATGGATAGGGGAATGGATAAAAACATGAGACTCGACAATGTGTTGTTTACTAGAAACACACTGAACATAAGAGACACACACACAGAGTGAAGATGAGTGGCTGGAATAGAATATACTATACCTCAGCTTATCTAAATATTTTATATTTTCTAGAGAGATTTTAAATAAAGTTTCTAACACTTGCTGTTGGATTTTGCTGGAGATATACAGAAATGCAGATGATTTATATGGGTTTATCTAGTATCCTGCAATTTTGCAAAAGTTATTAATTATTTCCACTAGTCTTTTAATTGATTTTCCAGGATACTTTAAGTATACAATCATTTTATTCATGAAGAGTGATAGTTCAGTTTTCTCATTGCTTACTTTAATCCCTTCAAGTTCTTTTTCTTCTCTAATTGCTACCATAAGTGTTTCCAGTACAATATTTATTGGGGATCCTTGCTTCACTCCTGATCTTATTGGGAAGAGTTCTAACTTGTCCCCATTACAGATGATATTTGCTGATGGTTTTAAGTATACACTGTTTATTATTTTGAGGAAAGGCCCTTCTATTTCTTTACTTTCTAGAGTTTTTAATAGAAATGGGTCTTGTATTTTGTCAAAGGCTTTTTCTGCATCTATTTAGATAATCTTTTGGTTTGACTATTGATATGGTTAATTATGTGGATGATTTTACTAATATTAAACCATCTTTGCATTCCTGGCATAAATCCCACCTGATCATAATGAATAATCCTTCTGATCACCTGCTTTAGTCTTTTTGTTAGTATTCTATTTTTCTGCATCTATTGAGATAATCATGTGATCTCTATTGGTTTGGTTGTTGATACTACAAAACACCTTTCTTTTTTTAAATTTAGACTGTTTTTCCATATTAACATGATTCATGATTTTCTGCACCTCCACCTCATAGCTAGCTGATTGACCAATTTGGCAGCAAGAGAAAGTGATAAATGTTGGAGGTGATGTCGCAAAATTGGGAGAAACTGCCGGTGGAGTTCTGAATTAATCTAACCATTCTGAAGGGTAATTTGGAATTATGCCCAAAGGAATTTAAAAGATTACCTGTGCCTTGATCCAGCCATACCACTGCTGCATGGTATGGCAAAAGATATAATAGAGGAAAAATACTTGTACAAAAATATATATGGCCACACTCTTTGTGGTGGCAAAAAATTGGAAAGGGAGGTAGTGTCCATTGATTGGGGAAAGGAAAGGCTGAATAAATTGTGGCATCTGACGGTGATGAAATACTATTGTACTGAAAGGAATGATGAACTGGATGATTTCTTTGTGAATTGGAATGTCTTCCAGGAATTGATGTAGAGTTAAAAGGAGCATAATCAGGAGAACATTGTATACAGAAACTGATACATTGTGGTCAAGTAAAATGTAATAGACTTTTCTACTAGAAGCAATGAAATGATCCAGGACAATCCAGAGGAATTTATGAGAAGAAACGCTATCTACATTTAGAGAAAGTACTGTGAGAATAAAAATGCATAAGAAAAACCATGATTAGTTCCATACTTTGACGGAGATATTATTAGAGTTTTGATGTTAAAAGACCACTCTGTTGCAAATATGAATAGCATGGACATGGGTTTTGAACAATGATACTTGCATAACCCAATGGAATTGTTTGTCAACTTGTCAGCTCCAGGAATGGTGTAGGAAAAAGGGCAGGAAAAATCATGAATCATGTAACCACTGAAAAATATTTTAAAGAAAAAAAAGTAGAGCTGTAAAACTGTTCATCCTCATTGACTTTGGAATCCCATTTCTATGACTAAGTTCTAAGGGGATTATTGTGAGGGTAAAAACCTTTTTTAATGTGAGACTATTAATGAAAGCTTTGTTTGTAATGAAACTGGAAATAAATGCAATGGTTAGAGCAAATGACTGAATATATTTGCTATTTTAGTACAATATTTATTTTATTTTATAAATGGAAAATATTGGAAATACAAAAAAGGGAGCTATATTAAGAGATGGAAAAATGAAATGAGATTAATGCATACTATGATTTTATTAAAATAGTCACTAAATCAAGATAAAAATGTATTAAAGTAAAACAAATAACCTGAACCCCAAAGCAGAGGATATCGATATTACCACACACATATAATTTTACATGTCTTTAAGCAAATTGTAAAGAATGTAAAATTTTTTGCTTTTGTCTCAAATTTTAATGTATTTATTTAAATATTTTTGTTGGTAGTAATGGCTACTGATAATTCAAATAAAATGATAAAAAATAAATATTTAATTTTTTACCAGTTAAATGTAATAACAAATTTCCAAATAAGTTTTCCAAAGTTTATGATCCAAATTATCTCCCTTCTTTCTTCCTTCATCCCCCGCACAAGAACTGACAAGCAAGTCAATGTGGGTTATACATGTATTGTCATGAAAAACATATTTACATATTATTCATTTTTGTAAGTGAATGTTCTCATAAGCCTGCCCCGCAAATATATATCCAAATAAACAAGTGAAAAATTCTATGCTTTCATCTTCATTCCAAATCCAACATCATTTCTCTGGCAGTCGATAGCATTCTTTTTCATAAGTCTCTAATAATTTTCTGTATCATTATATTGCTGATAGTAACTAAGTCTGTGACATTTCTTCATTCCACAATATTGTTGTTATTGTACTTCATTTTGTTAAACAAAGTGAGAGCTTATATACTCTAAGAAACACTATGGGTGGTGGAAACCTAAAAGATATGCTGTTGGCCTTGGACTGGTATACTGCAGAGAATACTAATATCAACAGAGCAATTTTAGTTTTTGTTAGTTTCAGGTTTTGCAATTATCTATTGATTTAAGCAGGGGATTTTATGGATAAAATAATTTATCTACTCTCCACAAGGAACACATGAAGTTTATTTACATTGTTTATCTTGGGGGCAGCTAGGTGGCTCAGTGGATTGATAATTGTTTCTTAGATTATATAAGCTCTCACTTTGTTTAACAAAATGAAGTATCATTCATTCTGTATGGCAGAAGCTGGTAAAGCTAACGTGATGTCTGTTGTTGACAATGCAGGCAGATAAAAAATTGGGAAAAAAGTAATCTAATATACATTTTATATGTGCAATCATGTAAAACATTTTTCCATGAATGAATCCTTTTGCGAAAGGAAATGTAAACAAATATAAATAAGAAAGTTAAAAAGTTTGCTTTGGTATGGATTCAGTCTTTTATCTGGATTTATCAATTTTTAAAATCATTAGTCCTTTGATTTATCAATTTTTTTTTGTTTTTTTAACATTTATTAATATTCATTTTTAACATGGTTACATGATTCATGCTCCTCCTTTCCCCTTCAAACCCCCTCCGCACCCCCCCCACCCATACGCATTTCCACTAGTTTTGTCATGTGTCCTTGATCAAGACCAATTTCCAAATTGTTGGTAGTTGCATTGGTGTGGTAGTTTCGAGTCCACATCCCCAATCATGTCCACCCCAACCCATGCGTTCAAGCAGTTGTTTTTCTTATATGTTTCCTCTCCTGCAGTCCTTCCTCTGAATGTGGGTAGCATCTTTACCATAAATCCCTCAGAATTGTCCTGGGTCATTGTATTGCTGCTGGTACAGAGGTCCATTACATTCGATTTTACCACAGAATGTCAGTCTCTGTGTATAGAGTTCTTCTGGCTCTGCTCCTTTTGCTCTGCATCAGTTCCTGGAGGTCTCTCCAGTTCGCCTGGAACTTCTCCAGTTTATTATTCCTTTTAGCACAATAGTATTCCATCACCCGCATATACCACAGTTTGTTCAGCCATTCCCCAATTGAAGGACATACCCTCCTTTTCCAATTTGTTGCCACCACAAAAAGCGCAGCTATGAATATTTTCATACAAGTCTGTTTATTTATGATCTCTTTGGGGTACAAACCCAGTAATGGTATGGCTGGATCAAAGGGCAGGCATTCTTTTATAGCCCTTTGGGCATAGTTCCAAATTGCCAGCCAGAATGGCTGGATCAGTTCACAGCTCCACCAG
>NC_058132.1:435841658-435843134 GCF_016433145.1 Gracilinanus agilis
TTCCAAATTGCCAGCCAGAATGGCTGGATCAGTTCACAGCTCCACCAGCAATGCATTAATGTCCCAATTTTGCCACATCCCCTCCAGCATTCATTACTCTCCCCTTCTTTCATTTTAGCCAATCTGCTAGGTGTGAGGTGATACCTCAGAGTTATTTTGATTTGCATTTCTCTGATTATTAGAGATTTGGAACACTTTCTCATGTGCTTATTGATACTTTTGATTTCTTTACCTGAAAATTGCCTATTCATGTCTCTTGCCCATTTATCAATTGGGGAATGGCTTGATTTTTTATACAATTGCTTTAACTCCTTGTATATTTGAGTGATTAGACCCCTGTCAGAGTTTTTTGTTATAAAGATTTTTTCCCAATTTGTTGTTTCCCTTCTGATTTTGACTACATTGTTTTTGTTTGTACAGAAACTTTTTAGTTTAATATAATCAAAACAATTTAATTTACATTTTGTAATTTTCTCTAACTCTTGCTTGGTTATAAAGTCTTTCCTTTCCCAGAGATCTGACAAGTAAACTATTCTGTGTTCACTTAACATGTTTATAATTTCCCTCTTTATATTCAAGTCGTTCACCCATTCTGAATTTATCTTGGTGTAGGGTGTGAGATGTTGATCTAGACCTAATCTCTCCCATATTGTTTTCCAAATTTCCCAGCAGTTTTTGTCAAATAGTGAATTCATGTCCCAAAAGTTGAGCTCTTTGGGTTTATCATACACTGTCTTGCTGATGTCATTTATCCCCAGTCTATTCCATTGATCCTCCTCTCTATCTCATAGCCAGTACCATATTGTTTTGATGACTGCTGCTTTATAGTATAGTTTAATATCTGGTACTGCTAGGCCCCCTTCCTTCACATTTTTTTTCATTATTTCCCTTGATATTCTTGATCTTTTGTTCTTCCAAATGAAATTTGTTATAGTTTTTTCTAATTCAGTAAAGAAGTTTTTTGGTAGCTTGATAGGTATGCCACTAAATATGTAAATTAATTTGGGTACAATTGTCATTTTTATTATGTTAGCTCATCCTACCGTTGAGCAATCAATGGCTTTCCAATTGTTTAGATCCAGTTTTATTTGTTTGGAAAGTGTTTTGTAGTTGTTTTCATATAATTGCTGTGTTTGTTTTGGTAGGTATATTCCTAGGTATTTTATATTGTCTAGGGTGATTTTGAATGGTGTTTCTCTTTCTACTTCTTGCTGCTCTAGTGTGTTGGAAATGTATAGAAATGCTTATGATTTATGTGCATTTATTTTGTATCCTGCCACTTTGCTAAAGTTGTTGATTATTTCTACAAGCTTCTTAGTTGATTCTCTAGGATTTTTTAAGTAGACCATCATATCATCTGCAAAGAGTGATAGCTTAGTCTCCTCCTTGCCCACTTTGATACCTTCAATTTCTTTTTCTTCTCTAATTGCAACTGCTAGTGTTTCTAGTACTATGTTGAATAATAGAGGTGATAAT
>NC_058132.1:435848130-435878900 GCF_016433145.1 Gracilinanus agilis
TTCCTTTTCAATCTTGTCATTTCTGGTGTTCAATTTGCTTATCAGTTCATTTGATTTCTGAGCCTCACTTTCCAATTGCAAGATTCTACCTTTTAAACTGTTATTTTCTTGCCAGATCTCTTCCATTTTCCTCAAAATTTCAGTTTTGAACTCTTCCATAGCTTGTGAGGAGTTTTCCTTATTTGAGGAGGGTCCGGATGCTTGTTTGTTCTCCTCCTCTGTTTGCTCGGTTGTCTGGATTTTCTCTGTGTAAAAGCTGTCGAGTGTTAAAGACTTCTTCTTCTTGTTATTATTCTTTCTCTTCTGAACTTCCTGATGCTGAGTAGCCATCATTAGCCCAGCAGCTTCTCAGATTTATCCTCACGCTCAGTGTCTGTTCGCCATCTATTGGCTCCTGAGGTCTGAGTTCTGTTTTTTTCCAAGGTCAAGCCCCCTGGTGGGCCCTCTTGCTTGATCCTCTGCTGGAGGTTTCTTTACAAGTCTCAGGGCGCTGCTTCCACAGTCGTATACCCGTCTGCACTGGTTCCCCACTTAGGCTTTAGTTCCTGGTTGTGTCTGCCTCCGCCCACGCCTCTGCTCAGCCTGCGCTCTGCGCCCAGCGTCCTGCTCCCGTGCACTCAGATTTCATGTGCGTTTTTTGACTTAATGGGGTCCTAAGTCTTGCTACTCTCAGGAACAGGTCCCGGAGCTGCTGATGACTCGATGGGTGCCCCAAACTTGCCCTATTTCTTTTTAGCTGGGTTCGGAGCTATAGATGAGTGTGGAGGGGGTGGGGGTGGGGCGGTTGCTCAGCCCGCGATTTAGTGAGAGCCCTTCATAGCCTGGAAATGTCTCGATTCCACGTACCTTCCACGCTGTGCCCTGTTGTGGGGTTCCTCCGTTCCTCTGGACTTTTTTTTTATGTCCCCTTGATGAGTTTTGTGTGTTTCAGTCAGGAGAGTTTAAGAGCTGTTTCTTACTCTGCCGCCATCTTAACCCGGAAAAAACTGATTTATCAATTTTTAAAATCATTAGTCCTTTGAAATAATTTTGGGTCAATGTGCTGAATAAAGTTATTATTCATGAATTGTTCATCTTAAAATATTGCTATCAGTGTGTACAATGTTCCTCTTGTTCTTAATTCTTCACTCTGTATCAGGTGGAATAAGAATTTACAGATTTTTTTCTGAGCCCTACTTGCTCATCATTTCTTAAAGAACATTAGTTTTCCATTATAATATAATACTATAAATTATGTAGCCATTCCACAATTGATAAATATCCCTTCACTTTCCAGTTTTTTTCTATCACATAAAGAACTGCTCTTCAAGATGATTGATTCAATTCTTATTTACTCCAATAGTGCATTAATGTCTCAATTTTCCCACATCTCCCGTAACTTTGAGGTTGTAAGAGCTAAATTAATCTTGAATACTTGAAGCATTATATTTATAAAGTTTATTATCTGACAAAACAGTTTTGCTGGGGATTGTAGCTTTTAGGGTAACAGATTCAAATTAAACAAGGCATATGAGTCAATTGTTAAAAGGAAGTAAAAAACATATTAAAAATCAAATAGAAAAAAGGGGAAAATCAAAATCAAATTGTTTATAAATATTCTAAGTAAGCAAGAATAAGCCCATAATGAGTTCTAGAAATAGGGCTCAATAAAATGATTTATGTTCCAGAAGCCTGTAGGATCATAGCAACAATATACACTTATCTAATCAGCATCCAGGACTACAGAAAATTGCCATACTATGAAAGAGAGAAAAGGGACTAGATTTTTGAAGTAAAAGGGAAGTATCATTCCATGGTCTGATTTTACCTTCACTGTTTACAGGGATAGGAGAGCTAAAATGGCAGTGAAACTGAGGTACTTTGTCTGAATATGGCAAGGAGAAATTCTTCTTCTGACTTTGTCAAACAGCTGCTTCCTTGAACCCCAAAACAAGTCTTCTGTCTTGGGGAAGATTCTCATCAATCCCACTGGGATTGGTTGATCTTCTTGACCTTGTGCTTCTAGGCAGATGCTCATCAATCCCATTGGTATTGGTTGGTCTCCTTGACCCTGTGCTTCATGGCATTTTCAATGGCTATTTTGTGATCCCTTTTGAAATAATACACAATTATTAGTCAAAGTCCCATAATAGTTGACAATGAATGGCAGGTTTATACAATCTAAAGCTCTTGGGTATGTATTAATATTAGGACTAAGGGATATTATAAACTTATTTTAGTGCAAAATTTTAAAAAAACCACTAATACTGGTTGAATATACTACAAATAAAAAAAAATAAGAGAGGAAAGTAAATTCAAATATTCTATTGCACATAAAAGGAAACATGATAATAAAATTCTTAAAAATCAAAAATTCAGTGACCCTGGGCAAGGCACTTGACCCCCATTGCCCACCCTTACCAATCTTCCACCTACACAGAAGTTAAGGGTTTAAAATTAAAAAAAAATAAAAAATTCATACTTCACATTAAATGTGACAAAGTGTCAGCCAAGCAGAGGCAAAACACAAAGGTTTCTCACTCAAAATTAAGAACTATTGCCTTTTAACTTGGCTTTAATCCACAGTGTGTGTCCATACTTTTTTTTACCAGGTAACAGATTTTTTTAATAAAACAGTTGTAAAACAGCTAATGCACATTTTAAGAAGTATCAAAATCCCCAAAACCATAAAAGCTCATTTATTCTCCAAAGGTTATTGATACAGGTTGTTACCAGTCTAATGGAGAACATTCATCATCATTTATGTGACAGTTAACAAAGGCAAAAAGGAACAAAAGGTTGTTTAGGAAATATGTGGCCTCAATGGATCTAGTGACAAACCCAGTATCCATAAGGACTTATGACTATGCTATGGAAAGGGTCCAATTTTATAAGTTCATCAGTCTTAGTACAATGTCCATTAATTCCTGAATCCTGAATCCTCTTAATCCATGCCCTCTTCCATACGAACATCCTTTTCATCTGGAATGGTCCTCTCCTTATGGAACTTTCTGACTGCAGACTCTAATTTACTGAAGAACTCAACGTTGGAATCTAAGAATATCAATGAAAAGGCCTTCAAAGATTTCTTTGGGAGATGTAAAGATATGCCACCAGTTTCAGTACATTGGATAATTGCTCACAGTTTACATAGAAATTTCTGCCTAAAAGGTTCATTGGGCATTCATGAATACAGAGAAATGCATGTTCCACAGATAGAGGTCCAAAAGTTATCATTATAGGTTGTAATTTGGCTACTCTCTGAGGTTTGCCTGTAGGACCAACAACTTCCATTGTACCAACTACTCCACAATTCTCAGAAAAACTTTGCAAAACTGATTTACTAGATCTTGTATCAACCAGAAGGTTATAGATCTTGTCTCCAATAGTTACAGACACATGTTCTGTACTATTGGGAGGTTGGAAAGTTTCTAACACAGAGGCTAAAACAGTAACATCAAAACAAAGCTCAGGTATTTTCTGTCCATCCAAGTTAACATCATCTTGAATTACAGTACTCCCCCAGGATTCTGTACCTTTAACGTCTTTCACTGATTTTAATTCACTTCACTTCACAATGATATTTTGGTATCATTGTCCTTATTTACAATCAAATTATCCTTATTCAAATCACAATTTCCATTATTCTACTTACTTACACAATCACTAGAATTTCAAATATTATTTCCAACACAATTTTCCCTTTTCTCACAATTATTCACAACACTAATTAAATCATTATCAGTGCTATGTAAATTATTATCAATCCTAGTTAAATTACTACTAACCCCATTTAATTTAGCACCAACACCATTGAAATTGTTATTGATTCCATTCTAATTAACATTAATACTAATTAAATTATCACTATTATTAATTAAATTACTATTAATAAGAACCAAATTATTATTAATTCCAATTACACCGTTAACATTATACCAGTTCTATTATCATTTTCCTTAATAAACACAATTTGTTCAACAATTTATTCCCATCCACTTGATTTAGAACTTATGAACTTTGGGTACACCTTCATAATGAAGCTGTCCCTGTATTCTGGTTACCATTCCTTACATTTCCTGCAACAACCTGACTATAATTAAGCCTTTTACCAGTTCTTATCCACTCTTGCATTACATTCATACTAAGGGATTGCAAGCCTTGGCAGAAGCATTCTGGCACACAAAACTATTTTGTGACCATAACCAAAATTCTTGCTATTGTTGCTATTCCAATTATTTTGCCTATTGTTATTAGAACCGTAATTCGTATTGTTTCTTTGCCTATCAAAGTGACCCTAAAATCTACCATCATGCACAAAATGCCCAATACAGTTGTATAAGAAGCATCTTTTTAGCCCTTAGTATCTATCATTAGTATCATTATTATTTTTATTGTTGTTCGTAAAGGTGGTATTTTTTTGGTCTGATGGTTTTACTGCCCTCAGTACAACTACTATTTTATCTCTCCTATTTCCTTTCCCTTCTCTCTATTATTGACCTCTTTTAATTGTATGCTTAGACTCTCTATTATTGTACCTTTATCATTTGATGACCTCTCTTTTTCCTGGGCAAATACATAAGTTGCTTTCTGTATGAGTTCATCCAAAGATAGTAACTTCCAATCAGGACAGTAATCAAGAAAACATTTCCTTAAATTGGTGAACAGATTGTTCACAAATTTTCTCCTGATATGAAATGATGTACTATCTTCCTTAGTGTTGAGACATAAGTGTGCCTCTGTAGCCTCAAGCACTCAATCAAGAAATGCAACAGACACAATCGATAATTATAACTCTGAATGTGAATGAGATGAACTCACCCATAAAAAGGAAGCAAATAGCAGAGTGGATTAGAAACCAAAATTCTACTATATGTTGTCTACAAGAAACACATATGAGGCGGGTAATACACATGTTTAAGGTGAAGGGTTGGAGCAAAATCTTTTGGGCTTCAAATGAGAAAAACAAGTCAGGAGTGGCGATCATGATCTCTGAAAGAGCCAAAGTAAATGTAGATTTGGTTAAAAGAGATAGGGAAGGTAATTACATGCTGATAAAAGACAATATAGACAATGAGGAAATAACAGTATTCAAGGTGTAAGTACCAAACAGTATAGCATCCAAATTCCTAAAGGAGAAACTGACAGAGCTCAAGAAGGAAATAGATAGTAAAACCATACTAGTGGGAGATCTAAATATTCCTCTTTCAGATCTAGATAAATCAAACCAAAAAATAAATAAGAAAGAGATAAGAGAGGTGAATGAAATCCTAGAAAAATTAGATTTAATAGCTATGTGGAAGAAAATGAATAGGGACAAAAAGGACACTTTCTTTTGTAAGAGGGGAAACTAGATATTTAAGGTATGGTCTCCTCGAATCGGATCAACTCGATTCCAAATTAAAAGATTCCCATGTTAGGATGGCTTTTATGGAAGTTTATTTACATTTAAGAAGGTAGAAGGTAGGAAAATAGAGAGAGAGAAACTCTGGCCCGCACCAGAGGTCTGAACAGGATGAGAATTTAGAGGCCCCAGCAAAGGAGCACAGAGGTTAATTAAACAAGGGTTCTAGGCACAAGGCCTTTACAATTAGAGAGACAAGAGAGGCCTCCTTGAGGGTAGAGCCTCCAGAAACACCAAAAGAGGAGAAAGGAAGTCAGCCTAACTTACCCACTTAACAATTCAGAGGGAAGCAGTCTGAGATCTCACCAGAAATCCTTCAACACCAAGTTCAAAGTGTCAACTGCCTCCACAGGAAGTTACCATCATATTTAAAAAGATAGCAGCTTTTGCCACTTCCTACATCCACCTTCAATTTCAAGTGGACAAATGACAGCTTCAAAACTGTTTTGGACTACCCAAAGGGCAGTCCCTTGTTCTTGATTTTTAACTTATTGTCACGTGTGGGTAACTGATCTTCCCCTCCCCACTAAATTGGGTGGGGTGACATTATTTCTGATGTCTAGAGTCTAACAATGAATGAGCATGAGCAAATTTCATTTACACACTTTTCAGCTGTACATGGTACATTCACAAAGATTGACCATGAATGGGGCATAAAAATTACAAACAAATACAAAAGAGCAGAAATAAGAAATGTAACATTCTCAGATCATAATGCAATAAAAATAATGATTAGTAAAGGCAAATAAAAAACTAATTGGAAATTAAATATGATTGTCCAAAATCAGTTAGTTAAAGAAGAAATCATAGAAACAACCAATAATTTCATTGAAGAGAATGATGATGATAAGACATCATACCAAACTCTGTGGGATGCATCTAAGGCAATACTTGGGGGAAAATTTATATCCTTGAGTACATATATTAACAAATTATAGAGGGAAAAGATCAATGAACTGGGAATGCTAATTAAAAAAAAAACTAGAAAGGGAACAAACTAAAAATCCTCAGCTAAAGATCCAATTAGAGATTACAAAACTTAAAGAAGAAATCAATAAAATTGAAAGTAAAAGAACTATTGAATTAATAAATAAGAGTAGAAGCTGGTATTCTGAAAAAACAGATAAAATAGACAAAGTATTGGTCAATCTAATTTAAAAAAGGAAAGAAGAAAACCAAATAATCAGTATTAAAGATGAAAATGGAATGAAGAGGAAATCAAGGCAATCATTAAAAACTATTTTGTGCAATTATATGGAAAAAATATAGCATTATAGGTGATATGGATGAATATTTACAAAAATATAAACTGCCTAGATTAACAGCAGAAGAAATAGAATACCTAAATAATCCCATATCAGAAAAAGAAATTGAACAAGCTATCAAAGAACTCCCTAAGAAAAAATCACCAGGGGCTGATGGATTCACAAGTGAATTCTATCAAACCTTCAAAGAACAACTAATTCCAATACTAAACAAAATATTTCACATAATAAGCAAAGAAGGAGTTCTACCAAATTCCTTTCATGATAAAAATATGGTATTGATCCCAAAGTCAGGTAGATCAAAAACAGAGAAAGAAAACTACAGACCAATCTCCTTAATGAACATAGATGCAAAAATCTTAAACAGAATACTAGCAAAAAGACTACAGCAAGTGATCACAAGGGTTATTCATTATGTTTGGGTAGGATTTATACCAGGAATACAAGGATGGCTCAACATCAGCAAAACCATTGGCATAATTGACCATATCACAAGCAAACCAACAAAAACCACATGATTATCTAAATAGATGCTGAAAAAGCCTTTGATAAAATACAACATCCAGTCCTATTGAAAACACTAGAAAGTATAGGAATAGAAGGATCTTTCCTAAAAATAAAAAACAGTATATATATATATATATAACCATCAACAAGCATCATATGTAATAGGCATAAATTAGAAGCCTTTCCAATGAGATCAGGTGTGAAACAAGGATGCCCATTATCACCTCTATTATTTAACATTGTACTATAAACACTAGCAGTAGCAATTAGGGAAGAAAAAGAAATTGAGGGTATTAAAATAGGCAATGAGGAGACTAACCTGTCAATCTTTGCAGATGATATGATGGTCTACTTAAAAAATCCTAGAGAATGAACTAAAAAGTTACTAGAAATAATCAAAAACTTTAGTAAAGTTGTAGGATACAAAATAAATGCATGTAAATCATCAGCATTTCTATATATTTCCAACACATCACAGCAGCAAGAGGTAGAAAGAGAAACACCATTTAAAATCACCCTCGACAATATAAAATACTTAGGAATCTATCTACCAAAATAAACACGGAAATTATATGACCACAACCACAAAACACTTTCCAAACAATTAAATCTACATCTAAACAATGGGAAAAACATTGATTGCTCATGGGTAGCATGAGCTAACATAAGAAAAATGATGATTCTGCCCAAATGAATTTACCTCTTTAGTGCCATACCTATCAGACTGCCAAAAAACTTTTTTTTACTGAATTAGAATAAAAACTACAAAGTACATTTGGAGGAACAAAAGATCAAGAATATCAAGGGAAATAATGGTGAAAAAACCATGAAGGAAGGTGGCCTAGTAGGAGCAGATATTAAACTATACTATAAAGGAGCAGTCATCAGAACAATATGGTCCTGGCTAAGAGACAGAAGGGAGCATCTGTAGAATAGACTTGGGGTAAGGCATGTCAACAAGACTGTCTATGATAAACCCAAAGAGCCCAATTTTGGGGACAAAAATCCACTGTTTGACAAAAACTGTTAGGAAAATTGGTAAACAATATGTGAGAGATTATGTTTAGATCAACAAACATCTCACACCCTACACCAAGATAAATTCAGAATGGGTGAATGACTTGAATATAAAGAAGGAAAGTATAAGAAACTTAGGTGAAATTAGAATAGTATGCCTGTCATATCTATGGAAAAGGGACAATTTTTAAACCAAGCAAGAGTTAGAAGAAATTACAAAATGTAAAATAATTAATTTTGCTTTTATTAAATTAAAAAGGTTTTATACAAACAAAAAATGCAAACAAAATCGGAAGAGAAAGGGGAAAAAACCTTTATAACAAAAAATTTGGATCGAGGTCTAATTACTCAAATATACAAGGAGCTAAAATATCAATTGTATAAAAATCAAGCCATTCCCCAATTTATAAATGGGTAAGTGACATGAATAGGCAAGTTTCAGATAAAGAAATCAAAACTATCAATAAGCACATGAGAAAGTGTGCTAAATCTCTAATAATTAGAGAAATGCAAATCAAAACAACTCTGAGGTTATCACCTCACACCTAGCAAATTGGATAAAATGATAGATGGGGAGAGTAATGAATGTTGGCGAGGATGTGGCAAAATTGGGACTTTAATGAATTGCTGGTGGAGTTGTGACCTGATGGATAGCAATTTAGACCTGTGCCCAGAGTTCCAAAAGACTGCCGACCCTTCAATCTAGCCATAGCATTTCTGTATTTGTGCCCCAAAGCGATCATAGATAAACAGACTTGTAAAAAATATGTATAGCCTCACTTTTTGTGGTGGCAAAAAACTGGAAAACAAAGGGATGCCCTTGAATTGGGGCATAGCTGAACAAATTGTGGTATATGTTGTTGATGGAATAATATTGCATTAAAAGGAATAATGAATTGGAAGAATTCCATGTGAACTGGAAAGACCTCCAGGAATGGATGCAGAGTGAAAGGAACAGAACCAGGAGAACATTGTACACAGAGTATACATTGTGGTAAAATCGAATGTAATGGACTTCTGTACTAGCAGCAATGCAATGACCCAGGACAATTTTGAGGGATTTATGGAAAAGAATGCTACCCACATTCAGAGGAAGAACTATGGGAGTGGAAACACAGAAGAAAAACAACCCTTTGAACACAGGGGTTGATGTGGACATGGTTGGGGTTGTAACACTAAATGACCACACCAATGCAACTATCAATAATATGTAAATAAGTCTTGATTGATCACACAGTTTAAAAGCAGTGGAAATTCGGGTTGGGTATGGGGGCTTGGGGGGGTGAAGGGGAAAGTAAAAACAAGAATCATGTAACCATGGAAAAGTTTTCTAAAAAAATGATATATTAACAGTAAAAAAAAATGAAGCAGATGTTTCCTGACCCAACTGCATAGTTCTTTCAAATTTGCTCCAAGCTTTAGGGTGATGAGAATTGTTCTCCATGACTTCCAACACAGACTTCCATATCTGTTTGAGAAGTTTATAGTTAGCCATGGACTATAGCTGAAGTTCCCTCCAGTTTTCTGGCCATGCAGTCAATCCCTGGGTTGTTCTTTTATCAACTAAGTATTAGTCATGTTCCCTCTTTGTTATAACATGCCCTAATACAAAATGGAAGTCATTAAAATCCAGATCATATTATTTTCATCATGGTTCTCGATTTCTTTACCCCCTTACTGAGCACATCATAAAAGGTCAGGGTCCTACTTTTAATGGCCTCTATATCCTCAGCCTGAAATCTAGTATATTGCTTTAGATGTAGTATATCATTATCCCTAATTTTCAGCATGTCTCGTAATGGCAATAATGAAACTGGTTGTTTATCATTTTCCAGAGCATTTTGATCCTGTTCTAATTTTTTTCATTATTATTTGTATGACCAGAAGCTTCCCTGGTTGCTTTTCAGCAATGTCCATTAGCATTTCCCGTTTACATGTATAGTTCAAAATTATCTATTTTAATCTGCATGAACTTTAATAATTGCTTCACTTCTGAATCTCTACAACACCATGTAACCATAAACTTACAACAATAATCAATACAGAAAAATATTCAGCTTATCTTATATATGTTGTAAACAGTTAAAACAATAATAGGTGTATGTGTTAAAATATCTAGAATACTTATAGCCACAATGGAAAGAGTAATATTTAATACAAACAAGATAATATTCCTATAACAGCTCTAATTTACAGTGAAACAGGATAACACAAATAGTAAAAAGCAAAAAGAATGAAGAAAAACCCTTTCTCTGGGGCTATTTAAGTCTTGGTACTAAGTTGATTGCACTCAGGGATTTTATGAATGAGTGTGATCAAGGAGTAGTCAGTTTTGAGTGGCTCACCACTCCCTCAGAACTTTCAGTCCACAGGCAATGGCTATACCCCCTCACGGAATCTTCATTTCAACCTTACTTCCAGTCTATTTCTAACTCTCAGAGAGCGAACTTCCTATCTTCCTGACTTAGACAACCCTCTGGGACTGTAAACTGAAAAAAAAATAGACCATGGACTATTATAAATGTATTTTCTCCAGTCCAGGCACAGGATGGTAGAAATAAAAATAGTAATAAGCTACAAATAAAAATAGTGTAACAGAACATACAGCTAATAGCCAAAACTCGAAAATTAAAGTGACAGTGTAACAGAATATATTAAATTAGATCAATATGTGAACTTAAAATCAAAATAAAATTTAAAAAAAATCATCAAATACAATAAGTGTGACAGGATAGTCACTTAGTGTTTACATGAATCCAAGAGTAATTTTATCCAATTTGGATAGCTGTTTGAGTGATTAACAGGACTTAAAATGGACCTTCCCAAGCAGACTGAGTGCTTCCCCCAGTGCACAGGAAATTCTAGTCACCTCTGTGTACGAAATGGAGTCCCAAATTCATAGAGTTCTCACAATTTGATCTGTAAGCCCTTTATTTTTTTTTATTTTGAATATTTTTCCATATTTACATGTTTCATGTTCTTTCCCTCTCCCCCAAGGCCACAACCTCCCAATATCCAAAGCACAATTACACTGGGTTTTGCATGTATCATTGATTAAGACCTAATTTCATATTATTGATAGTTGGACTAGACATCATTTAGTGTCTTCATCCCCAATAATATCCCCATCAGTCCATGTGTTCATGTAGTTGTTTTTATCTTGTTTTTCTCCTGCCAGTTACTCCTCTGAATGTGGCTAGTTTTCTTTCTCATAAGTCCCTCAGACTTGCTCTGGATTCTTGCATTGCTGCTACTAGAGAAGTCTATTGTTTGATTGTACCACAATGTATCAGCCTCTGTGTATAATGTTCTCCTGGTTCTGCTCCTTTCACTCTGCATCAATTCCAGGTCATTCCAGTTCACATGGAATTCCTCCAGTTCTTTATTCCTTTGAGCACAATAGTATTCCATCACCAACAGATACCACAATTTGTTCATCCATTTCCCAATCAAAGGACATTCTCTCATTTTCCAATTTTTTGCCATCACAAAGAGTGAGGTGTTATAAACAAAAAGGGGCCAAAGGAGATATAGATATACAGTGATGTGAGTGTTTCTATCTGTATTCTCCTTAGCTACAAATGATGGAGGAACACCAACCCCAATCACCCTTGATAGTTGTTATAATTTCCCCTTTCCTCTAACAGTTGCCCAGGAAGGACCCTCGAGGTTAGATGGATGGGTAACCCTTTCAGGTCCAACCTGGGGTTGGATAAATTAATATAGGGCTTTGATCTGCCTTGAATTAAGTTTGGTATCTGACTGCATTGACTCCTTCTTCAAGGGTTGTGATATAAAGACAGGATGGTACTTGTTAAACTCACTTTATCTATAATCAGGGAAAGGACAAACAGGACAAGGATTGGGGACTGGAGACCCTATCAACATAATATTTATAACTAGTTGACAATCAGGACTGGAGGCTATTGATCTAGTAGAAGCTGAAGCTTTATTCTCCACTACGCCTCTGGCTCAGCCTGGCCAAAGACAAGCCAGAGAATAGGGACTGCTATTGATGCAGCTGTGTTGTTGATCTTATTCTCTCAGCTTTCTCACTACCAGTATTTGGTGATGAACTAGTTCTCACAGTCTTCAAGAAATATTCAGATTCTTCTTACCCTCTTCTTAATAGACCTCCCTGCCTCCCTTCACCACTTAGAAACCTAGAGACCTCAAGAGACCTAGAAAGACCAAAATACCTAAAGACCTAAAAAGCCCCATCCAAGTGACTATCAGAGATATTTATACTCTCAGGCCAACCAATGTTTGCCCCTGGCTCACGGAACCTGGGAACATTCCATGTCTTCCAACTGCCTTCCTTGTCATTCAAGGTGGCATCCATCATTTCCCAGGATATGAATATAACAGCAGCTATAAATATTTTCGTACATGTCTTTTTCCTTATTATCTCTTTGGAGTATAATCCAAGAAGTGCTATGGCTAGATCAAAAGGCAAATAGTCTTTTAAAGCCCTTTCAGCATAGTTCCAAATTGCCATCCAGAATGGTTGGATCACTTCACAACTCCACCAGCAATGCATTTATGTCCCAATTTTGCCACATCCCCTCCAACATTCATTACTCTCCCTTCTTGTCATTTTAGCCAATCATCTAGGTGTGAGGTGATACCTCAGCGTTGTTTTGATTTGCATTTCTCTAATTATTAGAGATTTAGAACACTTTCTCATGTGCTTATTTATAGTCTGGATTACTTTATTGTAAAATGGCCTATTCATATCCCTTGCCCATTTATTAATTGGGAAATGGTTTCAATTATTGTACAACTGATGTAGCTCCTTATGTATTTGAGTAATTAGACCTTTGTCAGAGTATTTTGTTATAAAGATTTTTCCCAATGTTTTGCTTCCCTTCTAATTTTGGTAGCATTGGTTTTCTTTGTATAAAAAATTTTAATTTAATATAATAAAAAATTAATTATTTTACATTTTATAATTTTTTAACTCTTTCTTGTTTTTAAATCTTTCCTTTCCCAAAGATATGACAAGTATACTATTCTCTGCTCACCTAATTTACTTATGGTTTCCTTCTTTATATTCAAGTTATTCACCCATTCTGAATTTATCTTAATATAGTGTGTAAGATGTTGGTCTAGACCCAATCTCTCCCATATTGTTTTCCAATTTTCCAAGCAGTTTTTGTCAAATAGTGGGTTTTTGTCCCAAAAGCTGGATTATTTGGGTATATCATAGACTGTCTTGCTGACATCACTTAATCCAAGTCTATTCCACTGATCCTCCTTTCTGTCTCTTCACCAATACCATATTGTTTTGATGACTATTGCTTTATAGTACAGTTTAAGATCTGGTACTACTAGGCCACCTTCCTTCATATTTTTTTTCATTATTTACCTTGATATACTTGGTCTTTTGTTCTTCCAATTTAACTTTCTTATAGGTTTTTTTTTTCTAATTCAGTAGAAAAGTTTTTTTGGTAGTTTGATAGGTATAGCACTAAATGAGTAAATTAATTTGGGTAGGATGGTCATTTTTATTATATTAGCTCTTTCTACCCATGAGCAAACAATGTTTTTCCAATTGTTTAGATCTAGTTTTAATTTTGTAGTAAATGTTTCATAGTTGTGTTCTTATAATTCCTGTATTTGTCTTGGCAGATAGATTCATCAGTATTTTTATTGACTAGGATGACTTTAAATGGAATTTCTCTCTCTAACTCTTTCTGCTGTGATGTGTTGGAAATATAAAGAAATGCTGATGTGTGTTCATTTTGTGTTTGATTTATCTAGATATGATAGAGTAAGATTTTGGTGTCCCACTAGTATAGTTTCACTATCTATTTCCTCCTTGAGTTCTGCCAGTTTCTCCTTTAGAAATTTGGATGCTATATCATTTGGTGCATACATGTTGAGTTCTGCTATTTCTTCATTGTTTATACTGCCTTTTATCAGGATGTAATTATCTTCCCTATCTTTTTAATCAGATCTATTTTTACTTTGGCTTTATCAGAAATCATATTTGCAATTCCTGCCTTTGTTTTCTCATTTGAAGCCAAAGAGATTTTGCTCCAGCCTTTTATTTTACTCTATGTATGTCTGCCTGTTTCATGTGTGTTTCTTGTAGACAACATATGGTAGGATTTTGGTTTCTAATCCACTCTGCTATATGTTTCTGTTTTATGAGCAAGTTCATCCCATTCACATTCAGAGTTAAAATTATCAACAGTGTACTCCCAGATATTTTATTTCCCTCTTTTTGTCCTGCTTCTTCTTCTTACACTATTTCCTTTTAAACCAGTGGTTTGTTTTAAATCAGTCCCCCTTATCCCCTCCATTAGTTTACTTCCCTTTCCACCACCTCCATTTTTGGACCCCTCTTATGATTTTTAAGGCCTAATGAATTCCCTCCCTTATCTCTCCCCCTCCCTTTTTGAGCTCCCCATCCTCCTGCACTCCTTGGTTTATCCCTCCTGTCTTTCTTCATAATGTAAGATAGAATTTGATATCCCAATGGATCTAGCTACTCTGCCCTCTCAGGATTAATTCTGCTGTGAATAAGGTTTAAGTATTTCCTATTAACACTCTCTTCCTCTCCTTCTTATAATAGTATTCATCCCCTCCCCTTCCAATGCCCTCTCTCTGTGTTATAGATTATCCAATTTTACTTATTCCTTCAAATTTCTCTTGGTGCCATCTTCTATTCCACCCCCCCCCAATTTTCCCCATAGACCATCTAGTACTCTATTCTCTCCCTATGAATAATTCTTCTAATTACTATAATAGTGAGAACAATTTTTGAGAATTACACATAATATTTCTCCATATAGGAATACAAATAATTTGATCTTACTGAAGCACTTAAAGACCCAAATTGAAAATAAAAGTTTTATTTCTTTCTCCTCTCTTTCTTATTTTCATGTTTCTCTTGATTTTTGTGGTTGGATAAAAAAACTTTCCATTTAGTTCTGGTCTGTTCTTTACAAATACTTGGAAATCATCTATCTTGTTGAATACCCATATTTTCCCCTGGAAGTATATAGTTAGTTTTGATGGTTTGGTGATCCTTGCTTGTAGACTCAATTCTCTTGCCTTTCTGAATATCACATTCCAAGCCTTGTGGTCTTTTAGCGTGGAGGCTGCCAGATCCTGTCTAATCCTGATTGGTGTTCCTTGATATCTTAATTGTCTCTTTCTGGCTTCTTGTAATATTTTTTCCTTGGCTTAAAAACTCTTGAATTTAGGAATTATATTCCTGGGGGTTAAATTTGAGGATTTAGTGTAGATGGTGATCAATGCATCCTTTCAATGTCTATTTTGCCCTCTTTTTGAAGAACATCAGGGCAGTTTTCTTGCATAAATTCTTGCAGTATGGTGTCCAAATTTCTATTAATTTCTGATTTTTCAGGAAGACCAGTGATTCTCAAATTATCTCTTCTAGACCTGTTTTCTTGATCTGTCATTCTCTCAGTGAGATTCTTCATATTTCCTTCTATTTTCTCATTCTTTTGACTTTGCTTTATTAGTACTTGCTGTCTTGCAAGATCATTGGCTTCTACTTGCCCAATTCTTGTCTTTAGAGACTGGTTTTATCTTATAATCTTTTGATTTTCCTTTACTATTTGTTCTATCCTGTTTTCCATGGTTTCCTGCTGTTTAATTTTGGCCTCCAATTTGCTTATCATTTTTGTTTGATTTTGGGGCATCTTTCTCCAAGTGGGAGTTTCTGTCTTTTAAACTGTTAATTTCCTTTTGAGCTATTTTCCACTTTTCTTTCCAAATCTCTTTCATCTTTCTCATGATCTCAGATTTGAACTCTTTAAGAGCTTGTGACCAGTTATCATCTTTTTGGAAAGGTTTGGATATGTTTCCTTGTTTGTCCCCCTCTGCTGTCTGCTATTTTGTGGAGACTTTTTCTGTGTAAAAGTTATCAAGTGTTAATGTTTTCTTCTTGTTCTTTCTGGTGGTTAGTTCTTGGGCATTGCTTGCCATTATTATGCTGGTTTTTCCTTTTCAGTCAGAACTCTGAGTGAGGCAGGCAGGCTCTCTGTGTATAGAGCTGTGGAGCAGTTTTTGGCTGAGGCGACTTTACGAGCCACAGTGCAGTGCTGCCCCTCTGTGCTATATCCTCATGTCCAAGGTCTGCACTTTTTAGGCTCCTGGAGCCTCAAGTCAAGATGTTCTCAGGGTCAAGCCTCTTGGTGGTCCCACTCAGCTGCCAGGACCCCAAATATTGCCCCACACTTGCTCCTTTGCCCGAGGCTCCTTTACAAGTCTCAATGTGCTGCTTCCACTGTCTGTCAGCCCACTGCTCTAGGTCTGCACTCGAGGTCTGTCCTCAAGCTCCATGCTCAAAGTCCATGTTCTTTAGGCTCTTGGGGTCTTAAGTCTTGTTGCTTTCAGGAGCAATCCCTCCGTGGTACCTGTTAGCTGCCAAGAACTTAGTGAATGCCCCACACTTGCTCTAACTCTTGTGTGCTAGCACTGGCACTGTAGGTAGGGTTTGGAAGGTTGATCAGCTCATATTTTATTGGCAGTTATTTCAACCCCTTATAGCGTGGCAATGTCCAAATTCCATGTACACTCAATGCTGTGCCCTTTTATGGGGTCCTTTGTTCATCCAGATTTGGTTTTTGTGTCCTTTTGAGGTAACATATCTGGGTTGTTTAGGAGAGGTAAGAGCCCTGCTTCTACTCTGCAGCCATCTTAACCTGGAAGTCCTCTAAGTCTTTTATATGTGAAGCAATAGAAATGTCTCCCCCTAGTAATGATATGTATGCAGTACAAAGAGGATTAGTCTGCATGGGGGGTGTCCAAATATTATCTCAAATGCTGAGATGAGTAGATATCCCCTGAATCTGCTTCTAAAATAAAATAGGGGCAGAGGATTTCAGGCCAATTTAAATGAGTCTCCATGCACAATTTTCCAATCATAGTTTTAAGATCTCCATTCTTGGCCTGAGCTCTGGGGATGATATGGTACATGGCATTTGGGAGTGATCCTCAAACAAGAATAAATCTGAGACAAAACTGAATCAATAAAATAAGTTTCCCTGTCTGAATCAATATGAACCGCCAGGTCAAAGTGAGGAATAATCCCTTTTAAAAACATCTTGGCAACAAAAGCCTCTCCAGTCCGGGTGATAGGAAATGCTTCTGGACATCTGATCAGTTGATCTACTATAGCTAGACAAAATATATACTGTCCAACCTTTGGAAAAATCATAACGTTAATTTTTAGGTATTCAAAAGATGTATAAACTAGAGGATGCCCACCAAAAGCTTCCCCCTCCAAAAGGTGTGTTGATTATATGTTTGGTGGGTGTGGGCTGCACATACTTTAGAGTCAATAATAGTTATATCAAGGGCTCTCTGTATGCTTTTAACAGAATCAACAAAGCTACAGGATCTACTTGCCCTGAGTAGCAAAGGGACAATTTTTGTGAATAGATAGGCATATTGGGTGATAAAAATTTCTAGGGGGTAGGTGTTTTCCATAAGATGGCACTTTTACTCCATTTAACTATTTTGCCTGAAATTTTTGCTTTCATTTTCCCACTTCCTATTCATTATAAGAAAGGGATAAATTTAAGTCATTACTAGTTGTCAATGTAAAAAATTAATTGAGGTCCTTCTAAAACAGCTAACTTCACTGCTGTGTCTGCCTGGTGGATCCCTCTAGAAACAGGGTCAGTTCCATCTGTTTGGGATTTTTGATTGGAATATTGTACCCCTGGACTACTTTAAAGCCCCAGCATTCCTATTTTGTCCCCATTGTTGCATCCTGTAATAAGGAATAAGATAAGTGCAAAATTTAGAAAAGTATATTGGAAAATGCAAACTTGAGTTAAACATTCTAAGGGCTCTCAGAATATGGCAGAAAGGGCACAGAGCTTTTGAGCTCAGGGTCAGTTGGGAGTTTTGCCACTGGTGGAGGAGCTTGTGCCCTGATCTCACTGAAGAAACCCCACTTGAGAAAGTACAAAATAGATATAGATCAGTGGCTTGGAGGATGGACCTCCAGGTCTGTGACAGCCTATTAGAGTGACCCAGTGGAGTTAGTGGTCTGTACCAACATCCTGGACCCTGGGACAGCAGAGAACATCATTGTAGCAAGTAGTGAGATCCCCAAACCCTGTAAAGCTTGTATTGAGTTTAGTATAGTGTATTATAAGTTTTATATCCACTGCCCTGATTTCCTGGATCACCAAAACCCCTGAATCTTCCCTCCTATAGCAATTAAGAGTAGTTTGCCCCATTTCCCACTTGCCCTACCTTATTTTATTATTAAAATCCTTTTATGTTGCTTCTTACTGTCTCATTATAACCTCAAAGGACTCACAAATATTTAAGTAGTTTCTTTGGCTAAGTTGAGTGTGTAACTGTCATAACAAGTATTCTGGTCTCCCTCATTCCCCTATTTAAGTCCTTATGCTGTATTTATGAAGTTGTGTGTAACCTGCCTTTTCTCTCTTCTTCCCATGCTCTCCTCCTTGCTTTCTTCCACACGCTCCTGGTCTAGGCACCTCCCCTTTGCTCAGGCTATCACTTTCCTTAATCTTCAAGTTATTATTAATAAATTCTTATGTAAATATAAAACTTGATGTATTTTGATATTATTTTTTTAATCTTACAGGACAGAACAATTAACCATAGCTATGGATTCAGAGCAGAAAGAAATTCTTTTATGATTTCTGCATTTGTGACACATTTTCCAGCTGAGGTTAAAAATCCCCTTTTAAGCCTCAGCATACCCACTGCATGACATACCCCAAAAGCACACCTAGAATCTGTGTAAATAGTTGCCTTCTTATCTTTGGCAATTATACAGGCATGTTTTAGAGCTATAAGTTCTGCACCTTGAGCATTTATATTTGAGAGTAGTGAAGCTGACCACACAGTGGCAAATTCTGTGACTATAACAGCTCCAGTATAGCATATGCCATCCCTCATGAAAGAAGAACAATCATTGAATAAGACTAGATCTGGGTTGTTTAAAGGAGAGTCCAGAAGATTATCTTGAGGCTTTTCCACCATGGACACTAAAGATTCACTACTGTGCAAAGGTTCTCCTGAAATTGGTAAATCAGGAAGTAAGGTTGCAGGATTAAGAACTGGACAGCATTACAAGGTGATATTTTTATTATCTAACAAGGTTACCTCATACCTAGCAAGTCTTTTATTAGAAAATGTCTGTGTTCTACATCTTAGCAACAATACTTTGATTTCATGTGGGCACATTAGGATTAATGGACATCCCAGGATTAAATCAGCAGATTTAGTTACCAACAAAGTTGTGGCAGCTACACTTCTAAGACATGATGGTGCTCTTGAAGCTATTGCATCCAGATGGGCTGAATAATAAGCAACTGGACACTGAACAGGTCCCAAGGGTTGCTTTAAACCACCTGAAGCTACCCCTCTCTGTTCATGTACATACAAAGTAAATGGCTTTTTGTAATCACGATGCCTAGAGCAGGGGTAGACAGGATAGCATGTTTTAATTTTGAAAGTGCTGACAAGTGTTCTGCCTCTGATTTAAATGGTTCAAGGGCTGAATTATTTGTTAGAATTCTAAGGGGTTTAGTGACTTCCCCATAGCAAGGGATCCATTGCCTACAAAATCCTGTTGCTCCTAAAATTGCCATCACCTGTTTCTTAGTGCAGGGGGTGCTCAGTTTCTGAATATCTTCAATGGGCTTAGGGGAAATTGAGCAGGCACCAGAAATTAAAATGAATTCTAAATATTACATTTTGGGGAGAAATCCCTAAACCTTTGCCTTAGAGATCTTGAGACCTTTCTTATGTAGATCTTAAAGGAGATGTTTGCTATCTTCCTGTATACTGTGGCATTTGGTGAATCCAAGAGCAAATCATCTACAAACTATGGAACAGTTCTCCTTAAACCTAATATATTCCAAATCTTGTCTTAATATCTGTGAGAACAATGTGGAACTTTCCATAAACCCTTGTGGTAACTGGGATCATGTCCCCTGGGACCTTTTCCAGGTGAAGGCATATATATTCCTTGAATTTTCATGAAAAGGGATTTAGAAGAATGCTGATCACAAGTCTACCACTATAAAATACATGGCTGTGCTGGGAATAAAGGAGATAATTGTGGCTGGGCTGGGAACCACAGGATGTATCTTAATGACATGATTATTTGCAGTCCTTAAATCCTGGACAAATCAATAAACAATTTTTCCATCTGGGCCTACTTTTGCCTTTTTTACAGGTAGGGTAGGTGTATTATATTCAGATTTGCATGGAGTTATTATTTCTTGCTCAATTAATAAATCTATCACTGGAGTGACTTTCTCAATATCCTCTATTGATAGAGGATACTGAGGAATGGAAGGAGGTGTACCACCTTTTCTATTAATTTGAACAGGAACAGCTGATTGCTTTAAGTAGGTCAACATTGAAAGAGGATATGGCTCAGAGAGATTCAGGTATATCAGCTGGGATTTTAAGGTTCCTTCACTTCCATACTGTCTGAAATAAGTACACACAGCAAATTTATGGATTTCTCATGCAATTATAGTGTTATAGAGCCATCTAGAGAGCATGTTATTGTGGCTCTAATTTTATATAAAAGATCTCTCCCTAACAATTTTGTAGGGAAATTAGGCATTAGAAGGAAAGAATGTCTTGCTGATATGGTTCCACAGACAAAGTTTCAATGGGAAACTATGGGACCTTTAGCGGTGCTTGTGATTCCCCAACTTCATTTAGATAGCCAATAGAATTGCATTAACAATCAGGTTTACTCATCAATACTGATCGGAATGCTCCAGTGTCTAAGAGGCAATCATCACACGTATTTCTAATTTTTAGGGTTACATGAGATTCATCATTATGGGGGTGAACAAAAGAATGAACTGAGATAACTGTTGTTAAAACATCAGGTTCTGGGAAATCAAAGGCTTCACTCTCTTATTCCAGAGTCCTAACTCCCCCCTCACACTTTCAGAAAATTATTTCTCTGGGATCATTGACAATGAGAGGGATTTTCTTCCTGAGTATAGCATGGATGAACCCCATTTTGAGTGTTTTGTTGTGAGTTATTGGTTGCCTCATTTGGATTATTATTCCTGTTATTGTTATTATTTCTATTTGCCTGATTCAACATATTACAGATCATCATTAAATAACCCCTTTTTCCACAGAAGTAACACTTTAATGATTGATTTGTGGATTCCTACAAAGGGGCTATGGCCACTCTTTGATTTACTTTTTCTCTAATTTCTTCCTTTAAAATTTTTATTTCTTTCCTTAATTCCTCCCCTAAGTCATTATTCTCCTCATCATTTTTCCCCTGGCCCTTTAAGACATAAACGGCTACTCTCCTCAATTCCTCAAGATCTATAGACACCCAATTCATGCAGCTAGTCTTAAAATAGTCTATGACCAATTTGCAACAGTTGTTTACAATCTGTCTCCTTTTTTTGTCAGATATCTCTTTCTCTGGGAAGCTCTAGGTCTATATATCTATTTCCCAACTCAATAAGTCATAAACTGGGAGGAATTTTCCTCTGATTTTTGCTTCAGATTCTCAAACCTTGTCCATGCTCCAGGCATATCAGAACAAGCTCTCGTTGCTGTAAGTAATGCCCCTCTCACCTGTTATAGTTTTAAGTAGTCTTGCTCATTGTTAACATTTTCACTTAGGGTCTTGCTGGGGCCAATGAATTCCTCTTCTTCCTTGCACCTGATTAACAAGAGAGATGATTTTGTTTTTCTCTCTTTCTGTCAAAAATTTTTCAGTTTACCCATATAGGATCATAAGTCTGATAAATGCTTTCAAGCTTTTAAATAGCTACAATAGGCTCATCTTCAAGGGAAGGAGTATTTTGCTTGAATATCTCAATATCTTGGGATGAGTAAGGTTGTACAGTGCCTGAGGGTGACTATATCTCCCCCTTCATTATAAGAGGGTACTTCCCTTAATGGAAATAGGTATTTAACTGAATTATTTGCAATTTCTGTCTCTTAGCTGGATGTTTTGGTTGTTATGGTGCAGGTAAAAGGAGGGGAAGGAGTAGGTGAGGTAAGATGGAGAGGTTGGTCTGGGGATTGGGAGGTAGGGCAAAAGGAATGGGGGTGGGTTGGAGGCAAGGCTGGTGGTGCAGTTGTGGACATGGGGAAGGGGCAGGGGAGGAAAAAAAGAGACAGGACGAAGGGAGATCTAGCATGGACAGAAGTGGGGAGAGGAAGGAACTAGGTTTGGGTGGGGATAAGGAGAGGAGGCAGGGGAGACAGAGGGAGAAATTGAGCAAGGGGATAAGAGGGTGGGTTCAGACCATGGGCTTCCAAAAGCTGGACAAGATGAGATAGGAGGTAATCAGCTTGAGGCATAGGCTGGATAGGCTGAGATGGAGAAACTTTTTGAATCTTGGGATTACTCAAGTGTTCCTCAATGTTGTCTATTTGAGTCTGTAGTGTAAGCAAGGTAACCTTCTGTTGATTTTTCTTGAGGAGAAATAGAAAAAGTGTAAAATAACTTATGAGTAATTACCTGCCCTGGAATAGCACTAAACAAAACCATTCTGAAATTGTCATCTGTTGGAACACAGTAAAGTTCTCTGAGAACAAAAGCTATTTCAAATGGAGAAGAAACGGTTCCCTCATTTTCTGAGCCATGATTGTAAACAGCATTTAGACATGCCCCTTTTAACCAGTTAAAAAATGGAGGGTGGCAGAAAGCTTTACCTAAAGTCTAAGTTAGTGAGGGGGAAAAAGCTTTCTTATTTTAGGCACAATAAAATATACTTCCTTGAAAGTACAACCTCCTCAGAGCCACTTAGCTGATCTGGTCTAGGAGAGGATAAGAGTTTTGTGGGTGCAGAATATAGGCTTAAGAGGCTATGAAAGCTTCCCAGGGTTATTTAAAATTGTCTTGGAAGCTAGATGGGGTTGGGTGTGGGAGGTAGAAAGTGAGGAAGGGGCCAAGGATCTCCTGCTCACCACTTGTCCACTCTGAGATGCTAGTCTAAAAAGTCATCTCAGCTCCAAGCTGGAAGTTCAAGGAGCTAGTGCATGCTTGAGATCCACATGGGGGGAGACGGAGAAAGGGTACAGTTGCACCAACAGGCAGGGGACCAGCTACTCATCTATACTCAGTCACACCAAAGGGATTAGCTTTTCTCCTTCCACACAGGAAATTCTGGGAATCAGCAGTGTAAGGAATCACTGAGGGAGCAGCAAGGAAGGCTGAAGCTGTGGGAGGAATGGGTGAAGACTGGCTGAGCTCTATGAGGGAGGCTGTGGGAAGCAGTGGGAAGCAGCTTATCTGTTTCAGCCTGTAGACAGGTAGGGCATCAGAAGGTGTAGGAGAGAAATGAAACTTTTTATTTTAAAATTTATCTGCTCCCTATATTTACTCAAATGCTTTCTTTAAAAAAATTGAGAGGGGCAGCTGGGTAGCTCAGTGGAGTAAGAGTCAGGCCTAGAGACAGGAGGTCCTAGGTTCAAACCCAGCCTCAGCCACTTCCCAGCTGTGTGACCCTGGGCAAGTCACTTGACCCCCATTGCCCACCCTTACCAATCTTCCACCTATGAGACAATACACCGAAGTACAAGGGTTTAAAAAAAAATTAAAAAAATTGAGAATTCTTTTTCCAACTTCGCTGGTTGCCAAAAATGTAAAATTTAAATTAATACCAATAACTGCAAGTATTAATTTTATAAAGTTTAATAATAATCACTTGAAGTAGAAGAAATTTAAAAAAAAAGAAATATAAGCTCAAAGCCTTAGTTTCTAACTGAAGTTAATACCATGTGTGTAAATTCTCCTGTCTGGCTGAAAGTCAGCTTCAGTAGCTACATTAAGGGAAGGAGAGACAGATCCAGGGTCACACCAATCCTTTATCTTCTGTATGTATGCACGCAGTGTTGCAGTGTTTGCACTCAGCATGAACAAGCAAATGGGATTTGCCTGCATGCAACCTTGGGCAATGGTAGAAACTTTCTTTCTTCTATAAAATATAGACTTCTTGGGCCTTAAAAAGTATTTTACCATACATGGCATTTATAGAATGGCTTTAGAAGTTCTAAGTGAAGTTCATTTTTCAAGAAATTTTTGGATACCATCAGTTATTGAAAGGGACAATACAACAGGGATTTAGCAGTTTCTGTCCTGAAGACCTTTTGAAATCATTCAAACACCAGTCAACTACTTTGTACTAATGAAAAGGCAGAGAAATCAGAGAAGCACTGAATAGTAACATGTACACACTTGAAAAACATTTCCATTTGGGAATAGAATGAACATTCAAGTTTTTCTTCAAGAGATTAATTAAATCTTTACTAAGAGAGTTGTGGAAAGCTATTATATCATTTTTCCTATGCAGAATTATCCATTATCAAATGAGAAGAGGTTAAGTATGACAGGATCCATTTTGCAAAAGTCTCTTGATACAATTGAAGCTATTCAGGAAATCTAATATGACATCAGTGAATGAAGTCAAGGGGAAAAAATTCTTTTTGGGTAATCTTGTGTGCTGGCAACCATGAAGGGACTGAGAAATAACCCTCAAATTTCCCTCAGTTTACTATCTCAAGTCAGTATTTTTTCTGTTTCTATGATTTTCAACTGAGAAAGTAATTTCAAATTTTTGGTTTTTTTTTTCAAAATTACTTAGAGTCCTTTGTTAATCTTTTTATCCTGTCTAGTTGATTAAAAGTGTGCCTATATCCTGCTATAAAGTCCTTGAAAAATCCTTGAAAAGGCCACACTCATATCCTAACCCCTAGCCAATAGCACCATCTACTGGTAAAAAAGCAGAAATTACAATGAATTTAATAAGTAAATTAATGCCAGTTAACATGGATTTTACCAACAACCTGAGTTGGAAACATGTTATCTTTTCTTGGTTTAAAATGTCTCAAATGTTCAGAGGACATTTCACAGTCTATCTATATAGCTGGTGAAAAAGATTTGATATTCTACATGATCTACCTTAAGAAGAAAAAAGACAATTATTTGTTTTATACTCAGAGCTCAAAATGAAAGCATAGAGAATACTTTGTGGGAGACAAAAAGTTCTTTTAAAAAAAGGAAGAAACTTAAAAATCCTCCAGAATAAATTCTCCAAACTTCCTCATTATTGGAGCTGATTCAATCTTTGTCCCACCCTACCCAACACAATCTTGTTCCTTCTCAACCCACCCATTTCACTTCCCCCCAATACCTCCTATTTTTCCTCTGCCCCAGCCCTTTCCCCTTCCCCAATATAATCCTCCCCTTCCTCTGCCTCTGCCCTAGGCCCTCTCCCCTGCCCAATTCATCCTTCTCCAAATCTGTCTTCCTCTCCTGCCTCAGCCCTAGTCCCTCCACCCTGCCCCTACCTATCACTCTGCCCCTCCTGCCTCTGCCCCAGCCCCCCTAACCTCACTCAATTCATCCCTCTACCTGCCCCTACCTCTTATCCCTCTACCCCTCCATTCCTAGAACCCTTCCCTCTCAGCTTACCAACTCCTCCTCCTCTCCTTACCCCCCATTGAAAACCAAACATTGAACCTAGAGACAAGATTATAAAATAATCCAACTAAAACCCTATACTCCCTGAAGTTAGTACCCACATTTAATAAGAGTGGGGATGTAGTTTCCCTAAGGCACAATTCACTATTCATCCCCCAAGAAATTGAAAGATTCAAACAAGATAGTCCTTCTTTTGAAGATGAACCAACGGCAGTAATAAAAAAAAAAAAAAAACGTAGAGGGTATCTTTCTCACATATGGCCCTGGATGGGTGAATGTTGAAAACCTACTACTAGCCTTCTTGATGGAAAGTGAGAAAAATAAGATTATCTCTCATTAATCAGGACCAAGGAATGAAAGCAATTAATTGGCCATGTGATGACCCAAAATGGAATCCCAATAATAAACAAGATTACATAAGATTATGCCTGTCTAGAGAGGCATTATTAATAGCAATGAGGGCTTGTTTTGACTGACTGGACACATGAACAAAATTTGAAAACTAAAGACAAAAAAATTGATGAAACTCTCTCCCAATTTATGGACAGACTCATTGAGCTGGGAGGTAGATATATAGAACTTGAAGTTTCCTGGGAAAGGGATGTCAGACAGATTATAGTTTGTACATAACTGCTTTAAAGTCATAAAAGATTATTTTAGAATCAACTGCCCGAATTGGTTCAGTGTGGACCTTGAAGAATTAAGGAGAGTAGCCATATATGTATTGACATTCACTAGAGGAAAAAAATGAAGAAGAAAGGAAGTCAATGGAGGAATTAAGGAGAGAAAATAAAATTTTTAAAGAAAAATTGGAATGACAAGATCATGGAGTGACCCTAGTGCCTTTGTAAGAATCCACAAACAAATCACCAAAATGATATTTATGTGGAAGAGAAGACCACTTGATATTAAATTACAGAAATTGGAATTAGGTATTCAATAACATGGATTTCAGGAATATAGTGGTAAATTCAATAGTAATTTCAGAAATAACAAATATAACAGTTATCAAACTTTTTTTAGAAATAATTACAGAAATTATACTCCAAATGAGGAAAATTATGATATACAACAAAATACCCAACAACAAACAATACATCTAAAGTGGAGCTTCTCCACATTATGCACAGGGTGAAAATCGCCCTCAGTATGAAGGATCCCAGAAAAATGCTCAAGCAATTTTATGAAGGTGAGATGGATGGGGGCAAAACACCTTGGAATTAGAAGATGAAACCTTTGATTTTCTAGAACTTGATGCTTTTATTTTTTAATTTCTTAAATTTTTTATTTTTAGAAATATTTCCCATGGTTACATAATTCATGTTTTTACTTTACCCTTCACACCCTCAAACCCCCTCCCCCATAGCTAACTCGAATTTCTACTGGTTTTAACATGTGTGGTCAGTCAAGACTTATTTACCTATTATTGATAGCTACATTGGTGTGGTGTGGTCTTTTCAGGTCTATATCCCCAATCATGTCCTAATCAACCCAAGTGTTCAAGCAGTTGTTTTCCTCTGTGTTTCCACTCCTGTAGTTCTTCCTCTGAATGTGGGTAGCATTCTTTTGCATAAATCACTCAGAAGTGTCCTGGGTCATTGCATTGCTGCTAGTACAAAAGTGCATCATGTTCAATTTTACCACAGTGTATCAGTCTCTGTGTACAATGTTCTTCTGGCTCTGCTCCTTTCAGTCTGCATCCATTCTGGAGGTCTTTCCAGTTCACATGGAATTCCTCTAGTTTACTACTCCTTTGAGCACAATAGTATTCCATCACCAACATATACCACAATTTGGTCAGCCATTCCCCACTTGAATGGCATACCCTTCCTTTCCAGTTTTTTGCCACTACAAAGAGCTCAGCTATAAATATTTTTATGCAAGTCTGCTTATCTATGATCTCTTTGGGGTACAATCTCAGCAATGGTTTGGCTGGATCAAATTTTATTGCTCTCTGGGCATAGTTCCAAATTGCCAGCCAGAATGGTTGGATCAGTTCACAACTCCACCAGCAATGCATTAACGTCCCAATTTTGCCACATCCCTTCTAACATTCTTTACTCTGCTTTTCTATCATTTTAGCCAATCTGCTAGGTATGAGGTGGTACCTTAGAGTTATTTTGATTTACATTTCTCTAATTATTAGAGATTTAGAACACTTTCTCATGTGTTTCTTGATACTTTTGATTTCTTTATCTGAAAATTTCCAATTCATGTCCCTTGCCCATTTATCAATTGGGGAATGGCTTGATTTTTTTATACAATTGATTTAGCTCCTTGTATATTTAAGTAATTAGACATCTGTCAGAATTTTTTGTTATAAAGATTTTTTCCCAGTTTGTTGTTTCCCTTCTGATTTTTGTTGCATTGTTTTTGTTTGTACAAAACCTTTTTTAATTTAACATAATCAAAATTATTTATTTTACATTTTGTAATTTTTTCCAACTCTTGCTTGGTTTTAAAATCTTTCCTTTCCCAGAGATCAGACAAGTATAAGATTCTGTGTTCACCTAATTTACTTACAGTTTCTTTCTTTATATTCAAGTCTTTCACCCATTCTGAATTGATCTTGGTGTAGGGAGTAAGATGTTGATCTAAACCTAATCTCTCCCATATTGTTTTCCAATTTAGCCAGCAGTTTTGGTCAAATAGTGGATTTTTGTCCAAAAAGTTGGGATCTTTGGGTTTATCATACACTGTTTTGCTGACATCACTTACCCCAAGTCTATTCCACTGATCCTCCCTTCTATCTCTAGACCAGTACCATATTGTTTTGATGACTACTGCTTTATTGTATAGCTTAATATCTGGTACTGCTAGGCCCCCTTCCTTCATATTTTTTTCATTATTTCCCTTGATATTCTTTTTTTTAACATTTATTAATATTCATTTTTAACATGGTTACATGATTCATGCTCCACCTTTCCCCTTCAACCCCCCCCTGCACCCGCCCCAACCTTGGCCGATGCGCGTTTCCACTACTTTTGTCATGTGTCCTTGAACAAGACCAATTTCCAAATTGTTGGTAGTTGCATTGGTGTGGTAGTTTCGAGTCTACACCCTCAGTCATGTCCACCCCGACCCATGCGTTCAAGCAGTTGTTTTTCTTATATGTTTCCTCTCCTGCAGTCCTTCCTCTGAATGTGGGTAGCGTCTTTACCATAAATCCCTCAGAATTGTCCTGGGTCATTGCATTGCTGCTGGTACAGAAGTCCATTACATTCAATTTTACCACAGTATATCAGTCTCGGTGTATAGAGTTCTTCTGGCTCTGCTCCTTTCGCTCTGCATCAGTTCCCGGAGGTCTCTCCAGTTCGCCTGGAACTTCTCCAGTTTATTATTCCTTTTAGCACAATAGTATTCCATCACCCGCATATACCACAGTTTGTTCAGCCATTCCCCAATTGAAGGACATACCCTCCTTTTCCAATTTGTTGCCACCACAAAAAGCGCAGCTATGAATATTTTCGTACAAGTCTGTTTATCTATGATCTCTCTGGGGTACAAACCCAACAATGGTATGGCTGGATCAAAGGGCAAGCATTCTTTTATAGCCCTTTGAGCGTGATTCCAAATTGCCAGCCAGAATGGCTGGATCAGTTCACAACTCCACCAGCAATGCATCAATGTCCCAATTTTGCCACATCCCCTCCAGCATTCATTACTCTCCCCTTCTTTCATTTTAGCCAATCTGCTAGGTGTGAGGTGATACCTCAGAGTTGTTTTGATTTGCATTTCTCTAATTATTAGAGATTTGGAACACTTTCTCATGTGCTTATTGATACTTTTGATTTCTTTACCTGAAAATTGCCTATTCATGTCTCTTGCCCATTTATCAATTGGGGAATGGCTTGATGTTTTATACAATTGCTTTAACTCTTTGTATATTTGAGTGATTAGACCCTTGTCAGAGTTTTTCGTTATAAAGATTTTTTCCCAATTTGTTGTTTCCCTTCTGATTTTGACTATATTGTTTTTGTTTGTACAAAAACTTTTTAGTTTAAAATAGCCAAAGCCATTTAATTTACATTTTGTAATTTTCTCTAACTCTTGCTTGGTTTTAAAGTCTTTCCTTTCCCATAGATCTGACAAGTATACTATTCTGTGTTCACTTAACATGTTTATAGTTTCCCTCTTTATATTCAAGTCGTTCACCCATTCTGAATTTATCTTGGTGTAGGGTGTGAGATGTTGATCTAGACCTAATCTCTCCCATATTGTTTTCCAAATTTCCCAGCAGTTTTTGTCAAATAGTGGATTCATGTCCCAAAAGTTGGGCTCTTTGGGTTTATCATACACTGTCTTGCTGATGTCATTTATCCCCAGTCTATTCCATTGATCCTCCTCTCTATCTCTTAGCCAGTACCATATTGTTTTGATGACTGCTGCTTTATAGTATAGTTTAATATCTGGTACTGCCAGGCCCCCTTCCTTCACATTTTTTTTCATTATTTCCCTTGATATTCTTGATCTTTTGTTATTCCAAATGAAATTTGTTATAGTTTTTTCTAATTCAGTAAAGAAGTTTTTGGGTAGCTTGATAGGTATGGCACTAAATAGGAAAATTAATTTGGGTAGAATTGTCATTTTTATTATGTTAGCTTGTCCTACCCATGAGCAATCAATGGCTTTCCAATTGTTTAGATCCAGTTTTATTTGTTTGGAAAGTGTTTTATAGTTGTTTTCATATAATTGCTGTGTTTGTTTTGGTAGGTATATTCCTAGGTATTTTATATTGTTTAGGGTGATTTTGAATGGTGTTTCTCTTTCTACTTCTTGCTGCTCTAGTGTGTTGGAAATGTATAGAAATGCTGATGATTTATGTGCATTTATTTTGTATCCTGCCACTTTGCTAAAGTTGTTGATTATTTCTACAAGCTTCTTAGTTGATTCTCTATGATTTTTTAAGTAGACCATCATATCATCTGCAAAGAGTGATAGCTTAGTCTCCTCCTTGCCCACTTTGATACCTTCAATTTCTTTTTCTTCTCTAATTGCAACTGCTAGTGTTTCTAGTACAATGTTAAATAATAGAGGTGACAATGGGCATCCTTGTTTTAGTCCTGATCTTATTGGGAAGGCTTCTAATTTATCTCCATTGCATATGATGTTTGTTGATGGTTTTAGGTATATACTCTTTATT
>NC_058132.1:435913619-436049636 GCF_016433145.1 Gracilinanus agilis
AAAATGCAACATCCATTCCTACTGAAAACACTAGGAAGTATGAATAGAAAGTCCTTTCCTAAAAATAATAAACAGTAAACAATCATCAAATGCAATGGGATAAATTAGAAGCCTTTCTAATAAGAACATGTATGAAACAAGGACGCCCATTATCACCTCTATTATTTAACATTGTACTGGAAACACTAGCAGTAGTGATAAGAGAAGAAAAAGAAATTTAAGATATTAAAATATACAATGAGGAGACTAAGTTATCACTCTTTGCAGATGATATGATGGTCTACTTAAAAAATCCTAGAGAATCAATTAAAAAGCTAATAGAAATAAACAACAACTTTAGCAATATTTAGCAATAAATGCACATAAACCATCAGCATTTGTATATATTTCCAACACATCACAACAGCAAAAGGTAGAAAGAGAAATACCATTTAAAATCTCCCTACACAACATAAAATACTTAGGAATCTATCTACCAAAACAAACACAGTAATTATACGAACATAACTACAAAACACTTTCCAAACAATTAAAACTAGATCTAAACAATTGGAAAAACATTGAGTGCTCATGGGTATGATGAGCTAACATAATAAAAATGACCATTCTACCCAAATTAATTTACCTATTTAGTGCTATACCTATCAAACTTCCAAAAAACTTTTTTACTTAATTAGGAAAAACTATAATAAAGTTCATTTTGAAGAATAAAAGATCAACAATATATAATATATAATCAAGAATAATGAAAAAAAATGTGAAGGAACGTGGCCGAGCAGTAGTAGATATTAAACTATACTATCAAGCAGCCATCATCAAAATTATATGGTACTGGTGAAAAGAAGGAAGGGAGGATCAGTGGAATAGACTTGAGGTAAGTGACATCAGCAAGACAGTGTATGATAAACCCAAAGAGCCCAATTTTGGGGAGAAAAATCCAGTATTTGACAAAAACTTTTGGGAAAATTGGAAAACAATTTGGGAGAGATTAGGTTTAGATCAACATCTCACACCCTTTACCAAGATTAATTCAGAATGGGTTAATGACCTGACTATAAAGAAGGAAATTATAAGTAAATTAAGTCAACACAGAATAGTATACTTGTCATATCTATCAGAAAGGGAAAATTTTAAAATCAAGCAAGATTTAGAAAAAATAACAAAGTGTAAAATAAATAATTTTGATTATATTAAATTAAAAAAATTTTGGACAAAGACAATGCAACCAAAATCAGAAGGCTAACAATAACCTGGCAAATAATCTTTATAACAAAAAACTATGACAGATGTCTAATTACTCAAATATACAAGGAGCTAAATCAATTGTATAAAAAATCAAGCCATTCTCTAATAATTATAGAAAAGCAAATCAAAACCACTTTGAGGTACCACCTCACAACTAGCAGATTGGCTAAAATGATAGCAGGTGAGAGTAATGAATGTTGGAGGGGATGTAGTACATTAATTGGGACATTAATGCATTTTATGAAAAAAGTGTGTAATCTTAATCTTTAGGTTAAAGGAAGGAATAAAGGTGAGGTAGGTATTAGGAGGAGGAATGGAAGGGATTAGTTAAGTTTAGGGAGGAATGAACAGAGAGGTATTTTGGATGGTAAAGGAATGTATGAGGTATTCAGGAGAGGCAGCTGAAACTGGCTAGATACTCAAGGCTAGAGACAGAGGATGCTGTGGAGAAATAGGCTGAACCCTTCCAGGCAGGAAAGGTACTTCTTCAGACACAAGGAATAGGGCCAGTCAGAAATGATTTAAATCTGACTTGAGGGGTTTCTTTTCAGTTTCTCAATTCCTCAAAGGAGGAGTCACAAGGCTCCTCCCTGTCAGTGAAACTGAAGGGATTCAGGAGGAAGTGTCATGCAACTACTTCCTCCCAAGATGGGTGCCAACAGTTCCCTCAGAAAATAAAGAGAATAATTCCTTCCCTTTCAACCCTTGCCTAATTCTTCAACACAATGATTCACCAGAGGGTTTGATTAGGTAACAAGTGGATTTATTAATGCTCAGCATCAGTCAGAGTGAGAGAAGGGTTTGGGGTTTCTGACAACCACTAGGGATAAACTCAAGATAGAGGAGGGTCACAGGAATGGGTTAGATTAAGAGAGAACCTATTCTCTCAGCCAGGGAAGATTTGGCTGCTTTGAAGAAGAGGGTATACCAAATCAATCAAGTAAGGGATAGTTTGATTCAAGGACATTCTACTTGCCTATGGGGAAACTAAACCCACAAAGTCTATTCACTAAAAGCCCAAAAGCCCTTCCTCCCAGAGCCCACAGGAAAACAGGAAAGGAAACAGGGGAATAATATGTAGAAGGTCAGGGAGAGGTCCAGAGAAATTAAATAAGTTCAAATTTTCCAGAGACAAGGCACAGGCCAAAAGTAAAGCCAAAAGCCAAAGGTAGAGCTCCAGTTGGTCCTTCCACTCTCCTCAAGCCTCAGGAACCAACTGAACTTTCTCACAGTATTCTAAGGCTTGACTGCCAGAAGTTTTCAGTTAACTTTTGTAAGGGCAAATGCCTTTATTTCATCTTTGCATTACATGCGTTGCTGGCGGAGTTGTGAACTGATCCAACCATTTTGGATGGCATTTTGGAGTAATGCCCAAAGAACCTAAAAGAATGCCTGCCCTTTTATCTAGACATACCATTGCTGGGTTTGTACCCCAAAGAGATCATAGATAAACAGACTTGTGCGAAAATATTTATAGCTGCACTTTTTTTGGTGGCAAAAATTTGGAAAATGATATTATGCCTTTCAGTTGGAGAATGGCTGAAGAAATTGTGGTATCTGATGGTGATGAAATACTATTGTGCTAAAAGGAATAATAAACTGGAGGAATTCCATGTGAACTGGAAAGACCTCCAGGAATTGATGCAAAGTGAAAGGAGCCATAAGAACATTGTATACAGAGACTGATCCACTGTGGTAAAATTGAATGTAATGGAATTCTGTACTAGCAGTAATGCAATGACCCAGGACAATTCTGAGGAATTTACGGAAAATGAAGCTACCTACATTCACAGGAAGAACTACAGAAGTGGAAACCCAGAAGAAAAATAACTGCTTGAACCCATGGAAGCAGACATGATTGGGGATGTGTACTCAAAGTGACCACACCAATACCACTATCAATATTAGGTAAATAAGTCTTGATTGATAACACACGTTAAAACCATTGGAAAGGTGCTTTGGATATGGGGGTGGTGCTGAATGGGAAAATAAAAACATGAATCATTTAACCATAGAAAATTTTTCTTAAAAAATGAAATATTTAAACATTTTTAAAAATATCAAAAATAAATGTGATTATTTTAAAAGAATAAATTCAGACCATATGAGAAAATCTCTTCTCTTTCTCTTTGGCAAAAATAATTTTTGGGGTCAAGAAGAGAATTAAAGCCAGGAGTTAAATTATGGGATCTATAAAAATAGACTGTGCCTTTAGACCAGGTCCTTTTAAGAGATTATCAGGCTAAAAATCAGAAATGAGATTTAAAATTACTCATAGATAAGGCAATCTCTCAGAAAGAGAGAATTCAAAATGATTAAAAAAAATTTTCCTAACCCTCTTCCCCCCCCCCCCCCCACCAACTTCCAGAAGTGGCTAACTACCCCACATTTCTTAATCCAGCCAAAGGAACTGGTTCTGCAGAAAACTTTCTGGGAAATCCCCCAAGAAAAACAGAATCAATGTAAGGTAGAATCATTTCCCTCAGAGCTGGAAGTAGAATCACTAGGAAAGGCAGTCAATTGTCCACCTCCTTCTGCTGCCCCTTCCCCTGATAAAATACAACTAACCGTAAGGAAAAATCAGAAAATGCCACAGTATTTCTCTTTCCCAGTAGTAGAGCAGATACAGGGAAATCTTATATGGATACATCAGCCTGTGCCATTAAAAACTTTAAAATATTTAAAGCAAGCTACTTCTCAATATGGTTCTATAGACCCAGGAAAAATGAAATTGATGGAGACCTTTGCTAATAACATTCTGCCCCTGAAGGCATATTGATTGCAGTTAAGGAGAACCATTCCCCAGCAAGAGGCATTATTTATAGAGCAGGAAAGGCATACCAGGTGAGTTGGACCTCCCCCACCACAGTGGTAAGGGAATTAAGTAAGATTACAGCAACGAATATTAGGAGTAAAATAGGGGACACAAATTTACCCTTCTTTTCTTGCCTAACCTCTTCTTCCCCTTTCTTTTGCTGTCTCCCCACCACCACCTCAAAGGATCCTTCAATTTCTCAGAAGAATAGTGTGTTTGGTTTAGAAAATCTATTGGAGCATGTAAAGTAATTTAGAACTAAGATTTGTCAAATTTCAGTATAAAATGTTAAACCCATGCCTGACTAATTCTTTAAATGTAAAAAAAAAGTCTGTTCAAATTAATCTTTATCACTGCTACCCTGATATATAACTCAGGGAGTAAGAATTAGATAACTACATTGACAACTCCAAGTTTCTTATCCCCCAAGAATTCTTTTACTTTCTCTTCCTTCATTATTAATGAGTTTCCTTTTCTTCTACAGATTTCTTTAGTCATGCAGATATGATTTGTAACAAATGATCTATATGCCAGGATGAAAAGAAGAATCTAGTCCATAATTTTATGTTCTATGTTGTCAGAGTATGCATGAAATACCCAGGATATGTTGTCTGTCATGACTCTATGTTCTATGTTCTGTGATATATCTGTGTCGTCCATATGTTGTCTGTCTGTGCACATAATGGGAGTGTTACATTTTGGTAAAAATATATGTCAGATAAAAGAGGTGATCCCCTCTCTGCCTTCTTCAATTTGATCCAAAGAAAATAGAGGAGATAAATAGAAGCTTTTTGGGAAATTCAAAAAATTATGGAATTTTGAATGTCCTAAACTCTAAGATAATTTAATTGGTTACACGTAAAGAACAACTATACAAAGTTCTCAGACAACTCTTCTCTCCCCTCCTTGCTGGCCACAAGGGAGAGAGGGTAGAGATTTTTAAAAAAGACAAAAAAAAAGGGACAAATTGATCCCACCATTAAATTCTATCAACAGGTTAAATACTGAGATATATATTTTATGAAAATCAAAAAGCATTTTAGAATATAATCTAAGGAAAACAACTTTCAGACAGCTACTTAGAAAACAATGATTTTGAGCTATGTATAGAAGTACAGTCCATCAATCCAGTTTCTGCTTGCAAACTATTACATTCTGAAGTTTGTAGCTCAAACTTTCCTAGCTAGTCAAAAACCATCAATCTAACTCAGTGTTTACCCAAGAGTGAAAAAGCTTATTTAAACAATTCTGAGTTTAACCAACCATTAATTATACTGATGTTAGAGAAAACTTAATTCAAAATTATTAAAACAATACAATATACACAGAGACCAATACACTGTGGTAAAATAGAATGTAATGGACTTCTGTACCCAGGACAATTCTTTTTTGTTTTTAAAATATTTATTAATATTCGTTTTTAACATGGTTACATGATTCATGCTCCTACTTTCCCCTTCACCCCCCTCACACCTCCACCCATGGCCGACACTCATTTCCACTGGTTTTATCATGTGTCATTGATCAAGACCTACTTCCAAATTGTTGATAGTTGCATTGGTGTGGTAGTGTCGAGTCTACATCCCCAATCATGTCCACCAAAACCCATGCATTCAAGCAGGTGTTTTTCTTATATGTTTCCTCTCCTGCAGTCGTTCCTCTGAATGTGAGTAGTGTTCTTCTCCATAAATCCCTCAGAGCTGTCCTGTGTCATTGCATTGCTGTTGGTACAGAAGTCCATTAAATTCGATTTTACCATAGTATATCAGTCTCTGTGTACAATGTTCTTCTGGCTCTGCTCCTTTTGCTCTGCATCAATTCCTGGAGGTCTTTCCAGTTCACCTGGAACTCCTCCAGTTTATTATTCCTTTGAGCGCAATAGTATTCCATCACAAGCATATACCACAATTTGTTCAGCCATTCCCCAATTGAAGGGCATAACCTCCTTTTCCAGTTTTTTTGCCACCACAAAAAGTGCAGCTATAAATATTTGCATACAAGTCTGTTTATGTATGATCTCTTTGGGGTACAAACCCAACAATGATATGACTGGATCAAAGGGCAGGCATTTTTTTGTAGCCCTTTCAGCATAGTTCCAAATTGCCAGCCAGAATGGTTGGATCAGTTCACAGCTCCACCAGCAATGCATTAATGCCCCAATTTTGCCACATCCCCTCCAGCATTCATTACTCCCCCCTTCTTTCATTTTAGCCAATCTTCTAGGTGTGAGGTGATACTTCAGAGTTGTTTTGATTTGCATTTCTCTAATTATTAGAGATTTAGAACACTTTCTCATGTGCTTATTGATACTTTTCATTTCTTTACCTGAAAATTGCCTATTCATGTCTCTTGCCCATTTATCAATTGGGGAATGGCTTGATGTTTTATACAATTGCTTTAACTCCTTGTATATTTGAGTAATTAGACGCCTGTCAGAGTTTTTCATTATAAAGATTTTTTGCCAATTTGTTGTTTCCCTTCTGATTCTGACTACATTGTTTTTGTTTGTACAAAAGCTTTTTAGTTTAATATAATCAAAACCATTTTATTTACATTTTGTAATTTTCTCTAACTCTTGCTTGTTTTTAAACTCTTTCCTTTCCCAGAGATCTGACAAGTATACTATTCTATGTTCACTTAACTTATTTATAGTTTCCCTCTTTATATTCAGGTCATTCACCCATTCTGAATTTATCTTGGTGTAGGATGTGAGGTGTTGATCTAAACCTAATCTCTCCCATATTATTTTCCAAATTTCCCAGCAGTTTTTGTCAAATAGTGGATTCATGTCCCCAAAGTTGGGCTCTTTGGGTTTATCATACACTGTCTTGCTGAAGTCATTTACCCCAAGTCTATTCCACTGATCCTCCCTTCTGTCTCTTAGCCAGTGCCATATTGTTTTCATGACTGCTGCTTTATAGTATAGTTTAATATCTGGTATTGCTAGGCCCCCTTCCTTCACATTTTTTTTTCATTATTTCCCTTAATATTCTTGATCTTTTGTTATTCCAAATGAAATTTGTTATAGTTTTCTCTAATTCAATAAAGAATTTTTTTTGCTCCACTTATACTGAGGGATTCTAGGTGGAGTACCCTCTTTCACCTCGTTCTTAAATGGGGTGGCAGATTTTAAAATTCCCACATCAGTTGAATGCTTAGCCCAAGCTGCCTCTGGGATATCTTTCAGTATTTCAAAGATATTCCCCATGTGTTGTTCCTCCTCATCACCCTCCTCTTGCCCTAGGAATAGTAAGGGATGGTGCTTGAGTGACTGTTTGGGTAAGTGTAGGAATATCTGGCCTGACTTATCACACTGGATAGTGGGACCAAATTTACAAAGAACATCCCTCCACAGGAGATTGGATGGACAACCAGATATCAACAAAAAGGAATGATCTAAAGTCATTGGGCCTATTTTTAACATCTTAGATCTTAGGTTGGGCACCAACTCCATTTGCCCAGTGGCTCCTTTTATTCTCACAGATCCCATTAGTGCACAATTTTCTGGTGCTGATGTCAACACAGACCGGGTTGCTCCGGTATCAATAAGAGCAGGATAGATTTGATCTCCTATTGTCACCATAACCAAAGGTTCCCTGTCTTTAGCTGTCTGATCAACAGGTACCAAAGGTGTTTCTATCTCAATGTCCCCCAAATCCCATTGATCTTGTTCTAGGTCTGTGTTGGCTTAGGATTCTGTGAGTGTAACGATGGTATGTCTCCTTCAAAAATGGCTTGTTGGACTGCCAATGCCTGAATTGGCATCCCTGGACTGTTCATGGGCCCATCAGTGTCAAAGTGTATTTCAGTTTTCCCAGACCATGAGTAAGGTAGAGTGTCCTTCTCTTCACTGAACATGCTTTGCTTGACTATAGCAAAATTAGATTCAGGAAAGGTATTTCTCTGCATTGAAGGAAATTCTACAGAATTGGGAATGTGTTTTTGGTTCATGACAACATCCCAATCCTGTGAGTCTATGCTTTCTTCTTGTATATGCTCTCTAGACTCCATGTCAGTAACAGGAAACTCAACTCTAGATGTATTTTGCATAGGAAACAAAGTCAGTGTTGTAGATTCTTCCTTTGTCCCTATTGATGTCATTTTGTTCCTCTCTTGGCTACTGACATTTATGGAACTGAATTCCTTTAAATGTATTAACTCAGAATCTACTCCAAAGGCAGCTCTCTTTGGAGTATCACAGGCTTGAAAGTGTGCTACATCTTCATGCACTTGACCCTGAAGTAGGCTTGGTACAAATTCCCTAGCTCCAGGATCTAGCTTTAAAATTTCTCTAGTATTGTAGCTACTAGACTTTTCACTTTCCCTTTCAGCTTCCCTAGTTGGTGATAGAGAAGAGGTAGTGCCTGTATCTGAGAATTCAGCACTTTCCTTCTCAATGGTCTGCAGGAGCCCATCTGCCTTGTTGACACTGTCTATTTCCAAGAGATCCCCATTAGAACAGCTGTCTATAATCATTTCCCTTGCTGTTTGGCCTTGCTGTACATGTAAATGATCCACAGTCTTACTACAGAATGTTTCTGTCCCCCCATAGTGAGAATCAAGGAATGCTACCTTCTTCAAGCTTTTATCAAGAACTTGTGCAGATGTGCCTGGTTTTCTGTCAGTGTACCCCATATCACTGTTTCCTTTCCCATAAATTCTCTCCTTAATTTCTATTATATCCTCCTCCATTTGCAACTCCTCCTCAGTCATATCTTTGTAACTTTGTGTTACCTCCTCCAACCCATAATTCATAATGTCTTCTGCAACTATTTTGTCCTTCTCACATTCCTTTGCTACATCATTATCACTGCCTTTCTCTTTTCTTGCAACAACTACTTTCTCTAAGGCTGTTTCCTTGGTTCATAATGTACAAGGTCTAGCACCTTGGGACAGGTATTCTTCCATTTTTGACAAGCTTGGGGACCTACTAAAGTTGGCACAGTCATGGTCACAACATCTGGCCTTCACCTTATCACTGTATCTACTATTGTTGTCCCTGTTATTATTATTGGTGTTACTATTGTATCTGGAACTCTAGTATGTATTCCTCCTGTTGTTATTGTTATTATTCCTGTTTCCAAAGTTAATCTGGGACTTATATCTACAATCCCTTGCCACGTATCTAACTTTTGAACAAAGGAAACATCTCTTAATTTTGTTGTTAGCACTGCCACTAAATTGTCTAGGCCTGCCTTGGCTCCTCTGATTCGTGGACATCAGAGCCATATTTTTAATTTCTTCCACCTCCCTGGCCTTCTGAGTTTCCCACAATTGCTTTTTTCGCTCAGCAATCTCTCGTTCTTTTTCAGAGATTCTAGATGGTTTAGAGTCACTATCCTTTGAGTCATGGACATAAGCTGCTGTCTTTCTCAATTCTTCAATGGGCATGGTCTCCCATTGTGGGCAATGCAGTCTAAAATATTTTTGGATGTAGTTCTGACTGCCTTTCACAAATTGCCTCCTGATATGCTGAATGATGTCCTCAGCAGTCATGTCCCTAAACCCTAGGATAGTCTCCCCAGCTTCCAGCAGTCTGTCTAGGTATAAGCTCAGATGTTCCTCCTCCCCCTGCTTCAATTTTTCAAGTGAGCCCCATGCATTTGATCTTTTGGCATGAAGTCTCATTCCCTCTGCCATGTCCTCCCTGCATCTCCTAAGATATGTCATGTTTGCATGAGATGACAGCTCTAGATCTTGATGTTGCTCAGGCCAAGATGCTAGATTGGGATTGGTCCTCGTCTCTGTAAATAAATTTAGCTTTTTCACTTGGGGTAAATAGTTCTGTCAAAAGGAGTTCAACATTTTCAAAATTTGGATTGTACAGCCTGACTGCCTTTTGAATTCTTTTATTGCCTTATATGGATTTACGAAGAACTGGGAGAACCTCCTTTTTAAAATCTCTAGATCCCCTCCAGTAAATGGTTTATAGCCATTAACGTGTATGATCCCAGCATCCAGTTGTACTATTGTTCTGTCTGTAATGGGAAATATTGTTACAGGAGCTGTCTCTGCCCCTGCAACTTCTTGCTTTTCTTGGTTATCATGTTTAATCTCTTGTTGTTTTTCAACCCCCTTCTTTGTTGTGACCGTGTTTTCTATGATTTCCAGCTGCATAATTGTCCTGGTATCTAGTTCCTTCCCTTCTCTAATTTGTTTGTTAATCTCTATTAGTGTCTTCATATATTCCAACATCTGTTCCATAACTGGATCAGTAACTTCAGTCTTTGCAAAGGTGAAAGCCAGTATCTTCCTCAATATCATTAGGGCCCCATAATAAGTGGCAGTCATAGCTATGCTTGTTGGTACATAAGCCAATGCCTCCCCTACTGTAATCGTCAGCCACAGATATGTATCATAAAACTCTATTGTTGTCTTAAAAAATTGTGGAACTGTGAGAAACCAAAATGTGGCACAGGTTAGCCAAATCCCATACATTAAAACACCTGAGCACCCCAAGGAAACAATTGCTCTATTGATCATGTTGGCCATATATCTCTTCTCCACTAGGTTCTACAGTACAAATCCTAGGCTGGCTGGCCAAAACTGTTATGATGATAATAACAGATAATTTGGAGAAGCAGATAAATGTGTAAGAGCCAAATAAAGCTTCAAGTCAAGAGACACAGATTGACAGGCTTCAGTGAGGAAGGTGGAGGTAAAACACTCCTGGATCTCAAAACCCTCCCCCTCTAACTGTTGCTGCTTCAGTTGTTAATAAAGACAGGAATGAGATTCTTCTGGTAAGTTTCTGTTATGGCTGAAACCCCAATGATGTTCCTTTTCTTTAATTTATATTCCTCACAGGTCAGTTAGATGAGTAAGTAGAAGCTAGCTATAATGATTGTGGACTGAGGTGATCTTCTTAAACTGGCAGCAGACAGGATTCAAATTAGATGTCCAGACTGAGTTGTGAGTATCCCCCAAATAATTTTCCAGGCACAGATTTGAAGGTAAAGGTTATATTAGGAAATAATGAAGAAAACTAGAGAGGTTAATGAAGGTATTTGAATAAGGAAAGGTGATCCTGAACTATTAAGGTTGAAGCTGCCCTTCCCTCCGCACCGGAGAGGTGAAGGCACCTAACTGAACTTGTTAGCTAATTTATATATCTAATCACTAAATCACTAGATAATTATATATTGATATTAATGAAGAATAATATTAACAAGCAGGCTAACCCTATGAGTAGAAACCACTGGCTTATGCTACAATGGCCACCTCAGGTGAACCCCCAAGTCTGGAGTAGTAAGCAGGGTATCTGCTCACTTCAACCTCCACCAAGAAACTGTCTCAAACCCTTCTCAACTGCCCCCTTACCCAAAGTTCTCCAGGGGGGTCCCCTGGAATTCTGGGTGAGGCTGTCCCTGTACCTTTGCAGGGATTCCATGCTTTGCATCTCCACACAACAGAATCAGTAACATAATTGTGTCATAAAAGGAATTTGGTAGGACTCCTTTTTTGCTTATCATATCAAATAATTTGTATAGTATTGGAATTAGTTGCTCTTTGAATGTCTGATACAATTCACTTGTGAATCCATCAGGCCCTGGCGATTTTTTCTTAGGGAGTTCTTTTATGGCTTGTTCAATTTTTTTTTCAGATATGGGATTATTTAGGTATTCTATTTCTTCTGCTGTTAATCTAGGCAGTTTATAGTTTTGTAAATATTCGTCCATATCTCCTAAATTGTTATATTTATTGCCATATAATTGGGCAAAATAGTTAATCTAGGCAATTTATATTTTTGTAAATATTCATCCACATCATCTAGATTGCTATATTTATTGCCATATAATTGGGAAAAATAGTTTTTAATGATTGCCTTAATTTCCCCTTCATTAGAGGTGAGGTCTCCCTTTTCATCTTTGATACTGTCAATTTGGTTTTCTTCTTTCCTTTTTTTTTTATTAGATTGACCAGTACGTTGTCTATTTTATCTGTTTTTTTTCAAAATACCAGCTTCTAGTCTTATTTATTAATTCAATAGTTCTTTTAATTTCGATTTTATTAATTTCTCCCTTGATTTTTAGTATTTCTAATTTAGTTTTCATCTGGGGATTTTTAATTTGCTCGCTTTCTAATTTTTTGAGTTGCATGCCCAATTCATTAATCTCTGCCCTCCTTAATTTGTTAATATATGCCCTCAAGGACATAAATTTCCCCCTGAGTACTGCCTTGGCTGCATCCCACAGAGTTTGGTAGGATGTCTCATCATTGTCATTCTCTTCAATGGAATTGTTGATTGTTTCTATGATTTCTTCTTTGACAAATTGGCTTTGGAGAATCATTTTCTTTAATTTCCAATTGGTTTTTGATTTGCCTGTCCAGGTACCATTACTAATTATTATTTTTATTGCATTATAATCTGAGAAGGTTACATTTATTGTATCTGCTCTTTTTCATTTGTTTGCAATGATTCTATGTCCTATTACATGGTCAATTTTTGTGAATGTACCATGTTGAGCTGAAAAGAAGGTGTATTCCTTTTTGTCTCTATTTATTTTTCTCCACATATCCATTAAATCTAATTTTTCTCGGACTTCATTCACCTCTCTTACCTCTTTCTTATTTATTTTTTGATTTGATTTATCTAGATCTGAAAGAGGAATATTTAGATCTCCCACTATTATGGTTTTACTATTATGGTTTTACTATCTCTTTCCTTCTTGTGCTCTGCCATTTTCTCCTTTATGAATTTGGATGCTATACCACTTGGTGCATATATATTGAGCAGTGTTATTTCCTCATTGTTTATACTGCCTTTAATCAGGATGCAATGACCTTCCCTGTCTTTTTTAATCATATCTATTTTTACTTTGGCTTTGTCAGAGAGCATAATAGCCACTCCTGGCTTCTTTTTTTCATTTGACACCAAAAAGATTTTGCTCAAGCCCTTAACCTTAAACTTGTGTGTGTCTACCCACCTCATATTTGTTTCTTGTAGACAGCATATGGTAGGATTTTGGTTTCTGATCCACTCTGCTATTTGCTTCTGTTTTATGAGCTAGTTCATCCCATTCACATTCAGAGTTACAATTATCAGTTGTGCATTCACTGACATATTTGTATCCTCCTCTAGACCCACCCCTTCTTTTTACACTATTTTCTTTTAAAGCAGTGGTTTGCTTTGTGCAGGTATCCCTTATCCCCTCCCTTGATTCACTTCCCTTTCTGCCCCCTCCCTTGTTATTCCCCTCTTTTTGTTTTTTAAAGGCCTAATGAATTCCCTTCCCTTTCTTCTTCCCTCCCTTTTCTGACCTCCACACTCCCCTGCTCCCTTTGGTTTGTCCCTTCTGACTTTCTCAGTAGGGTTAGATAGAGTTTTATATCCCAATGGATAATAAAGCTACTCTTCCCTCTCCGGGTTGATTACACTGAGAGTAAGGTTTGATTATTCCCTCTTAATGCTCTCTTCCTCTCCTTCTTATAATAGTATTTATCCCCTCTTCTCCCCATGCCCTCTTTGTATGTAATAGAATATCCTATTTTTCTTATTTACTCGGTTTTAAAATCTTTCCTTTCTCAGAGATTTGACAAGTATACTATTCTATGTTCACCTAATTTTCTTGTAGTTACCTTCTTTATATTCAAGTCATTAACCCATTCTGAATTTATCTTGTTGTAGGGTGTAAGATGTTGATCTAAATCTAATCTCTCCCATATTGTTTTCAAATTTCCCCAGCAGTTTTTGTCAAATAGTGGATTTTTGTCCTAGAAGTTGGGCTCTTTGTGTTTATCATACACTGTTTTATTGACATCACTTACCCCAAGTCTATTCTACTGATCCTCTCTTCTGTCTCTTAGCCAGTACAGTTTTGTTTTGATGACCACTGTTTTGTAGTATAGTTTAATATCTGGTACTGCTAGGCACCTTCCTTCATGTTTTTTTCAATTATTTCCCTTGATATTCTTGAACTTTTGTTCTTCCAAATGAACTTTGTTCTAGTTTTTTTCCTAATTCTGTAAAGAAGTTTCTTGGTAGGTATGGAACTAAATAAGTATATTAATTTGGATAGTTAATAAACAATTTACCAAGTTGCAGGATATAAAATAAATGCACATAAATCAGCAGCATTTCTATATATTTCCAACACATTGCAGCAGCAAGAGTTAGAAATAGAAGCACCATTTAAAATCACCTTAGACAATAAAAAATACTTAGGAATCTATATACCAAAACAAACACAGGAAATATACCAACACAACTACAAAACACTTTCCAAACAATTAAAACTAGATCTAAACAATTGGACAATTTCAACTAACTCTCTTAATTGAACATCTAAGATGTTTTTTATATACCATCATTTCATGTAGTGACAGAGGTAGTTTTATTACCTCTTTGCCCATTCTGATTCCTTCACTTTTTCTTTTCTTATTGCTAACATTTCTAATACAATGTAAAGCAATATTGCTGATAATAAGCAACCTTGTTTCACTCCTGATCTTATTGGGAAGACTTCTGTTTTCTCCCCATTATAAAAAAATATATCTGCTGATGATATTAGGAACATGCTTCATATCATTTTTAAAAATCTATTTATATCTATGTTTCCCTGGATATTTAATAGTAATAGTTTTGTTTTTTCAAAAGCCTTTTCTGAATCTGTTGATATAAATTATTTTATTACTTTTGTTATTGATGTAATAAACTATATTCGTAGTTTTGCTTATTTTAAACAATCCCTGTATTTCTCATGTTAATCTAGTTTGGGCATAATTTATAACCTTTGTGATGTATTGTTGTAGTCTTCTATTTTTTGAGGATTTTTGAATGCATATTAATTAATGAAATTGAGCTATAATTTCCTTTGTTTACTTTCTCTCACTGATTTCAGTGTCAGCACCATATTTTTTTTCATAATAGCAGTTGTACAAAACTCCTTCATCTGTTCTTTCAAATAATTTTTTAACATTAGAATTAATTGATCCTTAAGTATTTGGTATAATTCACTTATAAATGCAAATGATCTTGTTGCTTTTTTTCCATTAAGAAAATTAATTAATAGAGGTGGAGTCAAGATGGCAGCTTAGATGCAGCAAAAATCCAGACCTCTAAAACCCGTCCACACCAATAAAAAGCAAAGGGTTTGAGGGGACAGAAAACCAAATCTAGCAACAGGACAGAGCTGAGGAACTCTCCTGCTGTATTCAACTTAAAGGTACCCAAGAAAAGTCTGAAATCTTAAACTCTCAGGTTCAAGGGAAAAGAAGAAGGAAGGTCCCAGGACACCTATCCATCCTACAGTGCTCAGTCTCCAGTGTTATCTAGAATCTCTGGGTGGGCAAGGGTGCTAGTATGGAAGGAGTGATTTCCTGGCATAGCTGTGCGTGTTTCAGGGCATTGAACACAGGTGGCAGGGAGGCAGCTGGAAGAGAAGTGCAGGGAGGGCAGCCTAGTCACAGCCAAAACACTCCATCTTGCCCCCACCTTTTCTCTAGGTTTTGGCTTCAGGGTATATCTAGCACTACAGATCAACTCCTCCCTGGCTTAATCTTTTCAATAGGGCAGATAGTAAGCCTTCAGAGGGCAGAGAAGTTCAAGCTCCAACACCCCTACCCCATAGACTGCCCTGAGAGTAGCAGTAAGAATCCAGCTGACTCTAATCCAAGGGTAAAGGCTATAACCACTACAGAATACCTTTTTAACAGGGCTGAAAATACAGCTCCCTTCACCTACATCTTTACCTATACCTGCAGCTTCTTCTGCCAGCTGTGGAAGATCTGATCTCAGGGTTCATCAATTCCATCAGACTAACCCAGGCAAACAGCAGAGCAGTGAAGAAGCCTCTTCAGGACAGAATAGCTCAAATCCACAGATCCAGCAAATAATCAGAGAAGAAAGATTACAACCAATGAAAGGGGGAAAGAAGGAAAAATATGAGTAAATAACAGAAAGAGAAAAAAGAAATTACAATTGACAGCTTCTATCCAGGAAAATGGAACAGAGAAAGATCAAGGAACACCAAGCACACAGAAAATTAGACACAGCCATTGGAATAATTCAAAACACAATTCAAAAAACAATTAAGAGAGGATGAAGACAATTAGGAAAAGATCTTAAAAAGCAAAATAAGTCACCTGGAATCATAAAAGAGTGCCTTGAAAGCCAAAATTAACCAGCTTGAAAATGAGACAAAGAAGATGAAACATGACCTACAAAGAAAATCAGACCAGAAGGAGGATGACCAAAAAGTCTGGAATGAAATTGAGTCTTTAAAAATTAGAATCCAAGAACTAGAAACAAATGACTACACAAAGCAGCAAGAATCTATAATACAAAATCAAAAGAATGAAAAAGTTGAGGAAAATATGAAACATCTCATTGACAAAATGTCATACCTTGAAAAAAGATACTGGAGAGAAAAATTAAAAATTATTTTACTACCAGAAGATCATGGCAAAAGAAAAATCCTGGATATCATTGTACAGTAAAATTATTCAAGAAAACTTCATTGACATTCTTGAGCAAGAGGGGAAAGTAGAGATTGAAAGAATCCACAGATCATCTCCTAAATTTAATTTCCAATTGACAACACCGAGGAATGTTGTAGACAAATTCAAGAACTACCTGACCAAGGAAAAAATATTACAAGCTGCTAAGAAGTGATTCACATACCATGGAACCATAGTTAAGATAACACAAACTCTCACTGCATCTACACTGAAGGATCTGAAGGCATGGATTATGATATTGTGTGTGCATATATATGCATAAATATATATATAAAACTAGAGGTAAAAAGAGGTTATTACTAAGAGAAATTGAGAAAGAGACAAAATGGGAAAAATTTATATTTCATAAAGAAGTGTATGGCAGGAATGGGGCAGAACACCAACAAACTGGAAGGGTAAAAAGATTGGAGACAGGAAATACTTAGCATTTAATTGCATTGGAATTTTCTCAAAGAGGAAAGAACGATTAGATTCATTAGGGCAGAGAATTGATTTGTGCCATAAGAACAGAAGAAGGGTAAAAAAAGGAACGGTGGGGAAGGAGGCAATATAAGGGAGGCAGAATGTGGGGGGGTAGTTTAAAAAGACCCTAAAAAATTAAGAGGGGAATAAGAAGTGAGGGGAAAGAAAGGGAAGTAACAAAGGCATGGGAATTAGGGGAACTGATTAAAAATAAAACACTGGTGGAGAAGAAAATAGTGAAAGAAGAAAGGGCAGGACTAAGGAGAGGAAACCAAAATGTTGGGGAATACACAGGTGGTAACCATAACTCAGAATGTGAATGCACCCATAAAACAGAAGCAAAAAGCAGAGTGGATTATAAACCATATATGTTGTCTAAAAGAAACATACATGAGACGCACACAAGATAAAGGGGAAAGACTGTAGCAAAATCTATTGGGTCTCAACTGAGAAAAAGATGACAGGAGTTGCAATCATGATATCTGAGAAAGTCAAAGTAAAAATAGATCAAGTTAAAAGAGATAGGGAAGGCTTTCTGGGAATTTTGATTCTTGTGGCCCAGCCTCCTATCTGCGCTGCTCCAGCCCCGCTATGCCACAGTACCAGACAAGCAGTTCAGCCGTGCCACCAAGAAGCTCTACCTTGCTGACCCCATGAAGGCACAAGTGGTTCTCAAATATAGGCTCTCAGATGGGAATCTGTGTATCAAAGTAACAGATGATTTCCTTTGTCTAATATACAGAAGAGACCAGGCTCAAGATGTAAAAAAGATAGATAAATTCCATAGTCAGCTAATGGGACTTATGGTAGCTAAGGAATCCCGAAATGCTGCCATGGAAACAGATTGAATGGTTTGAAGTGAAAGCTCTGGTGGTCACATTTTGAAGGACGAAAAATATCACTTAAGTTCAAGAAAATGTTGGGACAAAAGAGGCTTTATATAACTCATTGGGCCCTTTAAAAGCCTGAGTGCATTTTTTTTCCTGTGTAGCTTAAAAAAAATTCTAACTTCAGATAGCTATAAATGTATATGCTTTCAGTTGAAAGCTTCTATTTATTTTTGAAATTTAAAACATGCTGAAAAGTTTTTACAGGTTTTTTGATGTTGGGCAGAATTTGTAAATATGATATTTTGTAAATTTGTAGCACTAATTTGAAAAAGAGAGATTGGCCATGTTTATTCTGTGAAATGCATCTGGCCTTTAAAGAAAATTAAATATTGTTTAGTTTGCTTTTGTGGTGCAAAGAGGGTGCATATCAGTCTTGCAGGCTTTGCTGCAGAGTTCTTCTGTCAGTTAATAAAGGGTTTTAGAATCTTGGGAAAGTCAGTTGGCCCTGGGAACTCGTGGAGAGAATCAGAGTCAACCTGAGTTCCTTCTTTGGACTGAAACCTGGCCTATATTTTGCAGCTTTTCCTTTAAAAAATTGTTAGTTTAGCTAATTCCTTTGACTCTCCCTAGCCTTCCTTATTCCCATCTTCATTTTCCCTACCTGAATGTCTGAGAAATTTGAAAGGAGAGTAGATCTGAGTGTTAGTTTCAAATCTTGATAGTTTAGTCAAATACGGTTTTTAACCTTGCTACAAATTTATCTATTGAATCATTGTATCCAACTTCCTACCCCTTTTTGCTACAAACCCTCCCGGGGCTGAGTAGGCTTGTCCCTACTCAGTCTCACATTCCTGTCTCCCTTCCCCCACCTGAAGCTTTCTCTAGGAGGCTGTTAGGGTTACCTAAGATCCTCTCTCCTTTCCAATCAACCCTAGGAAACAATAAACCCCATTTGTCTTTAATCAAAACCCTTTGGCCACTTCATTAGTTGATTAATAAGAGAGGGAGGAAGAGAGAGAGGAACAACATTCTCTCTGGAACTTGAGGGAAGCTGGAGGTATCCATTTTGGTGGAAGTATAATTTCAATACTTCCTCTAGTCCCTTCCTTAGTGAACCTGTGAAACTGACTAGCAGCCTCAAGTCAGTTTCAAGCCTTTCTTGGCTGACTCTAACCCTGCTCTGTAAAAGTGTCCCTTTTATTTGAAGGGCTCAGTCTGTTTCCCTTCTGTGTTTTGTCTCTAACCTGAGTATCCAGTCTGTGTTTCCCTGCTGCTGTTGCCTGCCTTAGATTAATTCATCCTCTCCCTTGCAACTCTTTATACCTCCGTGTTTATATTCCCCAAACTCAGACATTCCCTTATTTCTCCTACCACATCAATTTACCACCTCTACCATTATACCCTCCTTATTCACTTTACTGCCTTAGGGATTCATAAACCCTTATCCACAGTGTCTCCTCCCTATTCACATCTACCTTTAGTCACTTGCCTTGCCTTATCCTTCATTCCAACCATACCTCTGCCTTATTCCCTATTGCCTCTAGCCTATTCCTTTAATTACCTCCAGCCTTTGGTCTCATATCATCCCATTACCTCAGTATCTTATTACATCCCTGCCTAAATTCCCTTATTACACCTAGCTACTACCCCTAGCCTAATCCCCTTATTACCTCCTTGCAAATATTCCCTTATTACATCCTGAAATTCCCTTATTACACTTTTCAACTTTAACATAGAATTTAAGGTCTTTTTTTATTGAATATATTTCTCTACAAGTATAATTTTATCTGACAAACCATATTTCTGACCAATAAATACAAGACATACTAACTGAAATTAATTTTGTGCCATAATGAAGGTAATTATTTGTAGAAATGTTACATATCTTTTTTGAAGCCATACCTAAAATATAGGTGTGCTTTCAGATTTAGACTTTGTTTTTTTTTACTCTAAAAAATTCCATTATCTCATTGAACTTTAAGTTTTAAAAAGAGTATAACTTTTGAATCCAGTTTTCAGTGATCAGAAACTATCAGGCTGACTCTTTTCATAGGTGAATATGAGAGACCAATATCCACCAAAGGACTAAAAATTGTCAATATAGAAGTCCCTGTTATACATGAGTCCTTTAGAGAAAGTTTCTCAGAGGGCCAAGGACTGATTGAACTATTGTATCTATGCATAACCTATCTGTACCCCTTTTTCTGCTTTTGTTAACTTCTTAGTAGTAATGAAGGTGCTAAAAATGATGTCACGGCTGGTTTAGTTATTGTGATGGCTAACAAACTATAAGTATATCATTAAGGATTGATAATATTTTTTTATATTTGTAACTTATATTGTTACCACTTGTTCATGGTCACACAGCCAATCTTTTTCAGAAGCAGAATCTGAAACCAGTCTTCCTCAACTCTCAAGCTGTCTCTATTTTACAAATCATTTAAAGTTTCAGTGTCCTCAGATATTTCTCTGAGAATCCTTTCCAGAGCAGGTGCTGATTGACATAGAGGGAACTCTTTATTCTATTGAAATCACATGTAAATCCTTTCTACACCTTGCTCCCAGTATCAGAATGAAGGTTCAAGTTTAAAGATGTCACATTATGGTATTTTTGTTAGACATTTAATTTGGCTACTGTTTGAACATTGTAAACTGCCATTAGACATTTGAGTTTTGGCATGTTTCAAAGCAGACTGCAAAAATAAAAAAAAAGGAACAAAACAATGTAAAATTCTTAGTGGTTCTGTCTAAATGCTTATTTTTCAAGAATTGGAGTTGTTTTTTTTAATCAATTAAAAGTTGACTTATTTCAAAGGATAAATAATAGCACTAGAATAATAAGTATGTATTTTTATATTTTTGTCTTTATTCCATATTACTCAATCCACCCTTTCCATGTTATAGGCATGGCTATTTTCTTACATCAAAACAGAATTATAGGATTGAAATTAATGTAAAATTATCAAATTCATTCTTTTTTTAAAAACCCTTTACTTCTGTGTATTGGCTTCTAGGTGGAAGAGTGTGGTAATGGTGGGCAATGGGAGTCGATTGACTTGCCCAGGGTCACACAGCTGGTCAAATTCATTCTTGATGCCACTTGGTTTACTCCTTTCTTACAACTTGGCAAATATTATGTGAAAGAAATTGGTTCATTTGGACCATTTGGGTCTTTTTTACTACCTCCAGTAGCCCAAGGTGGCAATAGGCACAAACTTCAGTGGAACACACTGATTATTTATGAACTTTTAATTCACTAATCAGATTCTTGTGTTAACAGGATTGGAATTAAATTTATATTTTTTAATAGAGCTTTCTTCATCGTAGTTGAGCAATACTGGAAAAAAGCAAATGTAAAAAGTTTATAAGTACTTAATAATAAAATATTAGTTCACAACCACCAAATTATAATTCAGAGAAACCATGTACACTAAGGCTCATGCAGATTAGAAGAGACATCATGAAAATGTTTTTAACCTAAACTATAATCTATTCTAAATAATACAGTGGGGGGGGCGGTGCAGCTGGGTCGCTCAGTGGTTTGAGAGCCAGACCTAGAGACAGGAGGTCCTAGGTTCAAATCTGGCCTCAGACACTTCCCAGCTGTGTGACCCTGGGTAAGTCATTTGTTCCCCATTGCCTAGCCCTTGCCACTCTTATGCCTTGGAGCCAATACACAGTATTGACTCCAAGATGGAAGGTAAGAAAATAAATAAAACAACCTAAGAATGACTGAATGAAAGATGCAGTGCCCTTCACCTGAGCATTTTCTTCTCTATTGGAACTTCTTAAAAAATCATATCTATGTTCATAGAACCCTTTGGGGTATATTAGACACAAATTATTGGCAGTCCTTTGTTTGGGGGGCAATGTCCTTTCATAGTTGTATAAATAAAAAAAGGGGGAATCAAATAATTTAATCTTTTTTTTCAACTTTCAATGCAGTTTTTTCCCTTGGAACAAAGATCTGCTATATATTTCTATATGTGAATGCACTTTCCCGCCCCCTCCCCATACACACACATTGTAGTCCTATCCTACCAATTTTTGTCTGAATTGCATTAGTCATAGCTCATGTTTTCCTAAGTCATTTATTAGAAGCAATATTAGCAGTGTTATAGCTAAGAACTGTTATTCTTTTAAGAAAACCTATATTTATTATATTAAAAAGCTATCTTTAATTATATTAAACTTAAAACTATCCTGAAATTAATTGAAAGGAAATGAAATATAATGGAGAAACTAATTACATAAGAACAGTAGGAGGGGCTCCCTCTTTCTCTACTCATCAAAATGATGAATGAAAATCATGACAGATGAAAATCAAGTTGAATGCTGCTCATCCTGAATGTCTCCTAATCCTGACTGTGGTTTTAAAGTGTTCTTCCTTTTAAAAAGAATTTTTTTGTTCCTTAAAGCCCATTGGTTATTTGTGGAAAGGAAGAAATACACACAGGCCTTACTCTTGTATTTAAAGTGCTCTTTGGTAAATGGGGGTCATTGGGAGTTTGCTTTTTGTGGGACAGAAGCCAAAAAACAGCTTTTTGCTATGTGATTTAATACTTTGATAATGCCAACACAGAAAGCAATATTTGGTGATATAATTTGTAGTAGTAGAAATTTGTAGTTATCTTTGCCAATTGGTTTAATTGCACAAGCAGCAGTTTTTAGAAATGTTCAAGTTTCTTAGGTTACTTTTGTGTTTCTTTTGGCAGGCATAACTTTTTTATTTTACATTGTTGAAAAACTTTTGTTGGGGGAACACTTGATTTTTTTAAAAAAGTTATTTTTGAGTCAGCAAATATGAATTTTGGAACTTAGCCAATATCATTAAATTAGAATAAACAGCAATTCAACAAACAGACAAACAAAAAGAGATAGGGAAGGTACTTAAATCCTGATAAAAGGCAGTATGGACAATGAGTAAATATCAGTACTCAGCATGTATGCACCAAATGGTATAGCATCCATATTTTTAAAGGAGAAACTAGTGGAGACTTAGATAGTAAAATTATACTAGTGAGAGAACTGAACCTTACTCTATCAGATCTAGATAAATCAAACCAAAAAATGAATAAGAAAGAGATAAGAGACCTGAATGAAATCTTAGCAAAATTAGAGTTAATAGATATGTGGAGAAAAATAAATAGGGACAGAAAGCAATACTCCTTCTTTTCAGTAGCACAAAGTACATTCACAAAGATTGACTATGTACTAGGGTATAAAAAATATGGAAAACAACTGCAAAAGAGCAGAAATAATGAATGCAAGTTTTTTCAGATCATAAAAATAATAATTAGTAAGATACATGGAAAAGCAATTAAAAAATAAATTGGAAATAAAATAATATGATTTCCCAAAATTGATTCGTTAAAGAACAAATCAGAGAAACAATTAATAACTTTATTAAATAAAATGACAATGATGAGACATCCTATCAAACTCAATAGGATGTAGTCAAACCACTAAGGGGAAAATTTATAACCTTGAGAGCATATAATAATAAATTAAGGAGGACAGTGTTCAGTGAATTGTGAATGCAACTTAAAAAACTGGAAAGCGAACAAAATAAAGATTCCTAGGTAAAACTAGATTAGAGCTAATAAGAATTAAAAGAGAAATTAATAAAATCAAAAATAAAAGAATGATCAAATGAATAAATAAGCCTGGAAGCTGGTACTTTGAAAAAAAAACCACAAATAAAATAGGCAAAATACTGGTCAATATAATAAAAAAAGGAAAGAAGAAAACCAAATAAACAATATCAAAGATGAAAAGGAATACCTCACCTCTAATGAAAAGGAAATTAAGGCAATCATTAAAAACTATCTTGGGTTTTTTTTAAAAAGCCTCTTAGGGGTTCTGGGTTAAGACGGCGGCAGAGTAAAAAGCAGCTCGCTCTTAACCTCTCCTGACCGAAACAGACAAGACTCCTCAAGGGGACATAAAAACAAGTCCAGACGAACAGAGGAACCCCACAACATGGTGCAGCATGGAAGGTACATGGAATCGGGATATTTCCATGCTATAAAGGGGTAAAACAGCTCTCACTAAATCACAGGCTGAGCAACCACCCCACCCTCATCCCCTCCACACACACCACCTATAGCGCCAAAGCCAGTTAAAAAGAAATAGAGCAAGTTTGAGGCACCCATCGAGTCATTGGCAGCTCCAGGGCCTGTTCCTGAGAGCAGCAAGATTTGGGACCCCAATAAGCCAAAGAACACACGCGAAATCAGAGCTCTGGAGCAGAGCACAGGAGCGGCAGAGGCATGGGTAGAGGCAGACACAGCCATGAGCTAAAGCTCTGAAACCCTGAGTGGGGAACCAGCATAGGCGGGTATAGGACTGTGGAAGCAGCGCCCTGAGACTTGAAAAGGAACCTCTGGCAGAGGATCAAGCAAGGGGGTCCACCAGGGGGCTTGACCTTGGAAAAAACCAGAACGCGAGGATAAAGCTGAGAAGCCAGCTAAAAAGAAATAGAGGAAGTTTGGGGCACGCATTGAGTCATTGGCAGCTCCAGGGCATGTTCCTGAGAGCAGCAAGATTTAGGTCCCCAAAAAGCTAAAGAACACACAGGAACTCTAAGAGCGGGCGGAGGCACAGGTGGAGGCTCTGAAACCCTGAGTGGGGAACCAGTGCAGATGGGTATATGACTGTGGAAGCAGCGCCTTGAGACTTGTAAAGAAACCTCTGGCAGAGGATCAAGCAAGGGGGTCCACCAGGGGGCTTGACCTTAGAAAAAACCAGAACTCAGACCCAAGGAGCCAAAAGACTGCTGAGAGACCCTGAGCTCGAGGATAAAGCTGAGAAGCTGCTGGGCTAACGATGGCTACCCAGAATCAGGAAGTTCAAAAGGGAAAGATAAACAACAAGAAAAAGAAGTCTTTAACACTCGACAACTTTACACAGAGAAAATCCAGACAACCGAGCAAACAGAGGAGGAGAACAAACAAGCATCCAGACCCTCCTCAAATAAGGAAAACTCCTCAAAAGCTATGGAAGAGTTCAAAACTGAGATTCTGAGGAAGATGGAAGAGATCTGGCAAGAAAATAACAATTTAAAAGGTAGAATCTTGCAATTGGAAAGCGAGGCTCAGAAATCAAATGAACTGATAAGCAAATTGAACACCAGAAATGACCAGATTGAAAAGGAAAACCAGAAGATTATAGCCGAAAACCGAAAGATTATAGCCGAAAACCAGTTCCTAAAGGCTACAATTGAGCAATTAGAAGCTAATGATCTCTCAAGACAATAAGAACAAATAAAACAAAGTCAAAAGACTGAAGAAATAGAAGGAAACATGACATATCTCAATGAGAAAGTGACAGACCAAGAAAACTGGTCTAGAAGAGACAATTTGAGAATCATTGGTCTACCAGAAAAACCAGAAATTAATAGAAACCTGGACTCCATACTAAAAGAAATTATTCAGCAAAATTGCCCTGAAGTCCTACAACAAGAAGGCAATATAGACATTGAAAGGATCCAAAGAACACCTGCGACATTCGATACAGATAAGAAAACACCCAGGAATATAATTGGCAAATTCAATAGCTTCCAAGCAAAAGAAAAAATCTTACAAGAAGCCAGAAAGAGACAATTCAAATATCAAGGAGCACCAATCAGGATCACACAGAATCTGGCAGCCTCCATGCTAAAAGACTGCAAGGCTTGGAATACGATATTCAGAAAGGCAAGAGAGCTGGGCCTGCAACCAGAGATCAACTACCCATCAAAACTGACTATATATTTCCAAGGGAAAGTATGGGCATTCAACAAAATTGAAGGATTCCAAGTATTTGCACAGAAAAGACCAGGGCTAAATGGAAAATTTGATATCCAACCACAAAAATCGAGAGAAACATGAAAAGGTAAATAAGAAACAGAGGGGAAAGAAAGAAAACACATTATTTTTAAATTTCCCTTTTTAAGGGCCTCAGTAAGATCTAATTATCTGTATTCCTATGTAGAGAAATGTTATGTATAATTCTCTGTAGTGAACTCTATTCACTATTATAGTATTCACTATTACAGTAATCAGAAGAATAATTCACAGGGAGAGGGTGGAACACTAAATAATCTAAGATGACATGGGGGATGGGAAAGAGGGGGTGAATAGTACGGGACACCAAGAGAAACTTGAGTGAATAAGAAAAATAGGATATTCTGTTACACACAAAGAGGGCATGGGAAGGAGAGGGGACAAATAGTATTATAAGAAGGAGAGGAAGAGAGCATTAAGAGGTAATAATCAAACCTTACTCTCAGTGTAATCAACCTGGAGAGGGAAGAGTAGTGAAACTATCCATTGGGACATAAAACTCTTATCTAACCCTTCTGAGAAAGACAGAAGGGATAAACCAAGGGGAGCAGGGGAGTGGGGAGGACAAAAAAAAAGGAGGGGAGAAGAAGGGGGAGGGAATTCATAAGGCCTTTAAAAACAAAAAGAGGGGAAAAATAATGGAGGGGGTAGAAAGGGAAGTTAATCAAGGGAGGGGATAAGGGATAGCAGCTTAATAGCAAAGCACTGGTTTAAAAGAAAATAGTATAAAAAAAGAGGGTAGGAATAGGGGAGGATACGAAAATGTCAGCAATTGCACAACTGATAATTATAACTCTGAATTTGAATGAGATGAACTTGCTCATAAAACCGAAGCAAATAGCAGAGTGGATTAGAAACCAAAATCCTACCATATGTTGTCTACAAGAAACACATATGAGACGGGTGGACATACACAAGTTTAAGGTTCAGGGCTTGAGCAAAATCTTTTGGGCATCAAATGAGAAAAAGAATGCAGGAGTGGCTATTATGATTTCTGACAAAGCCAAAGTAAAATAGATATGATTAAAAAAGACAGGGAAGGTCATTACATCCTGATTAAAGGCAGTATAAACAATGAGGAAATAACACTGCTCAATATGTATGCACCAAGTGGTACAGCATGCAAATTCATAAAGGAGAAACTGGCAGAGCTCAAGAAGGAATTAGATAGTAAAACCATACTAGTGGGAGATCTAAATATTCCTCTTTCAGATCTAGATAAATCAAACCAAAAAATAAATAAGAAAGAGGTAAGAGAGGTGAATGAAGTCCTAGAAAAATTAGATTTAATTGATATGTGGAGAAAAATAAATAGGGACAAAAAGGAATACATCTTCTTTTCAGCTGAACATGGCACATTCACAAAGATTGACCATGTTATAGGGCATAGAATCATTGCAAACAAATGCAAAAGAGCAGAAATAATAAATGTAACCTTCTCAGATCATAATGTAATAAAAATAATAAATAGTAAGGGCACCTGGACAGGCAAATGAAAAACTAATTGGAAATTAAATAATGATTCTCCAAAACCAATTTGTCAAAGAAGAAATCATAGAAACAATCAACAATTTCATTGAAGACAATGACAATGATGAGACATCCTATCAAACTCTGTGGGATGAGGCCAAGGCAATACTCAGAGGGAAATTTATATCCTTGAGTGTATATATTAACAAATTAAGGAGGGCAGAGTTTAATGAATTGGGCATGCAACTCAAAAATTAGAAAGCGAGCAAATTAAAAATCCCCAGATGAAAAGCAAATTCGAAATACTAAAAATCAAGGGAGAAATTAATAAAATCGAAAGTAAAAGAACTATTGAATTAATAAATAAGACTAGAAGCTGATATTTTGAAAAAACAGATAAAATAGACAAAGTACTGGTCAATCTAATAAAAAAAAAAGAAAGAAGAAAACCAAATTGACAGTATCAAAGATGAAAAGGGAGACCTCACCTCTAATGGAGGGGAAATTAAGGCAATAATTAAAAACTATTTTGCCTAATTATATGGCAATAAATATAACAATTTAGGAGATATGAATGAATATTTACAAAAATATAAACTGCCTAGATTAACAGCAGAAGAAATAAAATACCTAAATAATCCTATATCAGAAAAAAGATATTTAACAAGCCATCAAAGAACTCCCTAAGAAAAAATCGCCAGGGCCTGATGGATTCACAAGTGAATTCTATCAGACATTCAAAGAGCAACTAATCACAATACTATACAAATTATTTGATATGATAAGCAAAGAAGGAGTCCTACCAAATTCCTTATATGACACAAATATGGTACTGATTCCAAAGCCAGGGAGATCAAAAACAGAGAAAGAAAACTACAGACCAATCTCCATAATGAACATAGATGCAAAAATCTTAAATAGAATACTAGCAAAGGGACTCCAGCAAGTAATTAAGAAGATCATCCTCCATGATCAGGTGGGATTTATACCAGGAATGCAAGGTTGGTTCAACATTAGGAAAACCATCCACATAATTGAACATATCAACAGTCTAACAAACAAAAATCACATGATTATCACAATAGATGCTGAAAAAGCCTTTGACAAAATACAGCATCCATTCCTATTGAAAACACTGAAAAGTATAGGAATAGAAGGACCTTTCCTAAAAATAATAAAGAGTATATACCTAAAACCATCAACAAACATCATATGCAATGGGGATAAATTAGAAGCCTTTCCAATAAGATCAGGAGTGAAACAAGGATGCCCATTATCACCTGTTATTCAACATAGTACTAGAAACACAAGCAGTTGCAATTAGAGAAGAAAAAGACATTGAAGGTATCAAAATTGGCAAGGAGGAGACTAAGCTATCACTCTTTGTAGATGATATGATGGTATACTTAAAAAATTCTAGAGAATCAACTAAGAAACTTGTAGAAATAATCAACAACTTTAGTAAAGTTGCAGGATACAAAATAAATGCATATAAATCATCAGAATTTCTATACATTTCCAACACATTATAGCAGCAAAAAGTAGAGAGAGAAATACCATTTAAAATCACCCTAGACAATATAAAATACTTAGGAATCTTTCTACCAAAACAAGCACAGCAATTATATGATAACAACTACAAAACACTTTCCAAACAAATAAAACTGGATGTAAACAATTGGAAAGCTATTGATTGCTCATGGGTAGGACGAGCTAACTTAATAAAAATGATAATTATACCCAAATTAATTTACCTATTTAGCGCCATACCTATCAAGCTACCAAAAAACTTCTTTACTGAATTAGAAAAAACTATAACAAATTTCATTTGGAATAACAAAAGATCAAGAATATCAAGGGAAATAATGAAAACAAAATGTGAAGGAAGGGGGCCTAGCAGTACCTGATATTAAACTATACTATAAAGCTGCAGTCATCAAAACAATATGGTACTGGCTAAGAGACAGAGCAGAGGATCAGTGGAATAGACTTGTGGTAAATGACATCAGCAAGACCCTGTATGATACACCCAAAGAGCTCAACTTTTGGTTCATGAATCCACTATTTGACAAAAACTGCTGCGAAATTTGGAAAACAATATGGGAGAGATTAGGTCTAGATCAACATCTCACACCCTACACCAAGATAAATTCAGAATGGGTGAATGACTTGAATATAAAGAGGGAAACTATAAATAAGTTAAGTGAACACTGAATAGTATACTTGTCAGATCTCTCGGGAAGGAAAGACTTTAAAAACAAGCAAGAGTTAGAGAAAATTACAAAATGTAAATTAAATGGTTCTGATTATGTTAAATTAAAAAGCTTTTGTATGAACAAAAACAATGTAGTCAGAATCAGAAGGGAAACAACAAATTGGGAAAAAAATCTTTATAATGAAAAACTCTGACAGGGGTCTAATTACTCAAATATACAAGGAGTTAAAGTAATTGTATAAAAAATCAAGCCATTCCCCAGTTGATAAATGGGCAAGAGACATGAATAGGCAATTTTCAGGTAAAGAAATCAAAAGTATCAACAAGCACATGAGAAAGTGCTCTAAATCTCTAATAATTAGAGAAATGCAAATCAAAACAACTCTGAGGTATCACCTCACAACTAGCAGATTGGCTAAAATGAAAGAAGGGGAGAGTAATGAATGCTGGAGGGGATGTGGAAAAATTGGGACATTAATGCATTGCTGGTGGAGTTGTGAACTGATCCAAACATTCTGGCTGGCAATTTGGAATCATGCTCAAAGGGCTATAAAAGAGTGCCTGCCCTTGATCCAGCCATACCATTGTTGGGTTTGTACCCCAAAGAGATCATAGATAAACAGACTTGTACGAAAATATTTATAGCTGCGCTTTTTGTGGTGGGAAAAAACTGGAAAAGGAGGGTATGTCCTTCAATTGGGGAATGGCTGAACAAACTGTGGTATATGCTGGTGATGGAATACTATTGTGCTAAAAGGAATAATAAACTCGAGGAGTTCCAGGCAAACAGGAAAGTCTTTCAGGAACTGATGCAGAGCGAAAGGAGCAGAGCCAGAACAACATTGTACATAGAGAGTGACATACTATGGTAAAATCGAATGTAATGGGCTTCTGTACCAGCAGCAATACAATGACTCAGGACAATTTAGAGGGATTTATGATAAAGAACGCTACCCACATTCAGAGGAAGGACTGCAGGAGAGGAAACATATAAGAAAAACAACTGCTTGAATGCATGGGTTGGGGTGGACTTGATTGAGGATGTGGACTCGAAACTACCACACCAATGCAACTACCAACAATTTGGAAATAGGTCTTGATCAAGGACACATGACAAAACCAGTGGAAATGTGTGTCAGCCTTGGGTGGGGGGAGTGCGGGGGATTAAGGGGAAATTAGGAGCATGAATCATGTAACCATGTTAAAAATGAATATTAATAAATGTTTAAATTTAAAAAAAACTATCTTGGCCAATTATATAGGAATAAATATGGCAATGAAGGTTATATAGATGAAAATTTACAAAAATAAAAATGGCCTGTTGAAATAGAATACTTAAATAACCCCATATCAGAAAAAGAACAAGGAATCAAAGAACTCCCTAAGGGGAAAATAAACTCAGTACCAGATGGATTTACAAGTGAATTCTATCAAACATTCAAAGAATCCCAATACTATACAAACTATTTGACATAATAAGCAAGAAAGCAGTTATACCAAATTCCTCTAATGACACAAATAAGGTACTGATCCCAAAGCCAGGTAGATCAAAAACAGAGAAAGAAAATTACAGACCAATCTCCTTAAAGACCAGAGATTCATGTATATTAAATATAATGCTGGCAAAAAGACTACAGTAAGGCATCATGTGGATTGTATATTATGATAAGGTATGATTTATACAAGGAATGTAAGGACGGTTCAGTATTAGGAAATCTATCTACATAATTGACCATTATCAACAAGCAAACCAACAAAAATCACATGATTATCTTATTTAGATGCTTAAAAAACCTTTGACAAAATACAACATCCATTCCTACTGAAAACCCTAGAAAGTTTAGGAATAGAAAGGCCTTTCCTAAAAATAATAAATGTTATATAGGGGGCAGCTGGGTAGCTCAGTGGATTGAGAGTCAGGCCTAGAGACAGGAGGTCCTAGGTTCAAATCCGGCCTCAGCCACTTCCCAGCTGTGTGACCCTGGGCAAGTCACTTGACCCCCATTGCCCAACCTTACCACTCTTCCATGTATGAGACAATACACCAAAGTTAAGGGTTTAAAAAAATGTTATATATCTAAAACCAAGAAACACCATCAGCAATGGGGATAAATTAGAAACATTTCCAATAAGATCAGGAGTGAAATAAGGATGCGCATTGTCACCTCTATTATTTAACATTGTACTGGAAACACTAGCAGTACCAATTAGAGAAGAAAAAGAAATTGAAGGTACTATAATAGGCAATGAGGAGACCAAGCAATGACTCTTTCCAGATGATATGATGGTCTACTTAAAAATTTCTAGAGAATCAACAAAAAAGTTAGTGAAAATAATCAACAACTTTAACAAAATTACAGGATACACAATAAATGCACATCAGCAATTCTACATATTTTCAACACATTGCAGCAGGAAGAGTTAGAAAGTGAAGTTCCTTTTAAAATCATTCTAGACAATATAAAATACTTTGGAATCTATCTGCCAAGACAAACAGAGGAATTATATGAATACAACTATGAAATCCTTTCCACACAATTAAAACTAGATATAAACAATTAGAAAAACATTGAGTGCTCATGGGTAGGACAAGCTAACAAAATAAAAATGACCATTCTACCCAAATTACTTTACCTATTTAGTGCCATGCCTATCAAACTACCAAAAACTTTTTTACTGAATTAGAAAAAAACTATAACAAAGCTCATTTGAAAGAACAAAAGACCAAGAATATCAAGGGAAGTAATGAAAAAAAAATTTGAAGGAAGGTGGCCTAGCAGTACCAGATCTTAAACTGTATTATGTAAAAGTGAAATTTGGAAAATGCCATCTAAAAGTGTATATATTTCTATGGACATGGGAAATGTGTCAAAACTACCATTTCCCGTGATCCAACATGATCCAACTGGTTTCCGTTTCCGGGTCTTTGGGCTTGGGGAGGCCGATGTCTTGACACAGGGAAGGGCTTAAATCTCCTGGGATAGGAGGGAGTGGGCTCTTTGCCAGTAGCCTCTTTTCGAGTAGGCTCTTGCCCAGGAAACAGGAAACAGTAATGGAGGCGGCAGTTTTGAATGCTTACAAGCGCGTGGTCTGATAACTTATCTATCAGCATGGCTTTAATTAAATTAATACTTTATATGATTATACCAGCATTTATCATTTTTCATATTTATAATTATAAAGCAGTAGTCATCAAAAAATATGGTACTGGCTAAGAGACAGAAGGGAGGATCAGTGGAATAGACTTCAGGTAAGCAACCTCAGTAACACTGTCTATGATAAACCCAAATAATCCAGCTTTTGGGACAAAAACGCACTATTTGACAAAAACTTCTGGGAAAATTGGAAAACAATATGGAAGAGAATGGGCCTAGATCAACATCAAACACCTTATAACAAGATACACTCAGAATGGGTGAATGACTTGAATATAAAGAAGGAAACTATAGGCAAATTGGGTGAGCACAGAATAGTATACTTGTCAGATTGGTGGGAAAGGAGAGATGTTAAAACCAAGTAAGAGTTGGGAAAAAAAATCTCAAAATATATAATAAATAATTTTGACTACATTAAACTAAATAGTTTTTGTACAGACAAAACAAATACTACCAAAATAAGCAGGGAAGTAGCAAATTGGGGGAAAAATCTTTACAACAAAAATCTCAGACAAAGATCTAATTACTCAAATATACAAGGAGCTAAAGCAATTGTACAAAATAAAGCCACCACCCCCAACGGATAAATGGGCAAGAGATATAAATAGGCAATTTTCGGATAAAGAAATCAAAACTATAAATAAGCACATGAGAAAGTGTTATAAATCTCTAATAATTAGAGAAATGCATATCAAAACAACTCTGAGGTATTACCTCACACCTAGCAGATTGCTTTAATTACAACAAGGGAGAGCAATGAATATTGGAGGGGATGTGGCAAAATTGGGACATTAATGCTGGTGGAGTTGTAAAGTGATCCAACCATTCAGGATGGCAATTTGGAACTATACTCAAAGGGCTTTAAACGACTATCTGCCTTTTGATCCAGCCATAACACTGCTTGGATTATACCCCAAAGAGATAATAAGAAAAAAGACATGTACAAAAATATTTATAGCCACATTCTTTGTGGTGGCAAATAATTGGAAAATGAGAGAATATCCTTTGATTGGGGAATGGCTATACAAATTGTGGCATCTGTTGGTGATGGAATACTATTGTGCTCAAAGGAATAAAGAAGTGGAGGAATTCCATGTGAACTGGAATGACCTCCTGGAATTAATTCAGACTGAATGGAGCAGAACCAGGGGAACATTATAAACGGGCTAATACACTCTAGTACAATCGAACATAACAGACTTCTCTACTAGAAGCAATGCAAGAATCAAGATCAAGGATGAGGTACTTATGAGAAAAAAAAATAGCCATGTTCAGAGGAATAACTGTGGGAGTAGAAATCCAGAAGAAATTAAACTTCTTGAACACATGGGCTGATGGGGATTTTACTGGGGATGAAGACACTAAATGATAACCGTAGTCCAACTATCAATAATATGGAATTATGTCTTAATCAATGATACATGTAAAACCCAGTGGAATTGTGCATTGGCTAAGGGTGGTTAGAGGGACTTGGGGGAGAAGGAAAGAACATGAAATATGTAACTATAGGAAAATATTCAAAATAAAAATTAAAAAAAAAGACAATGCTTCTACTTTGTGTTTGGTACATAATTGTTCATGGGCATCCCAGTACTAAGTCAGCTGCTTTAGAAACTAATAAAGCTGTGGCAGCTAAATCTTTAAGGGCATGGTGGTGTTCCTGAAGCTACTGAGTCAAGCTGGGCCAAATAAGCACTCAGATGCTAAACTGGTCACAGACTTTGGGTTAAAATACCTGAAGCCACCCCTTTCTGTTTGTGTACCTATAAAGTGAATGGCTTATTATAATTTGCGATACCTAGAGCAGGGGCAGAGAAAATAGTATTTTTTTAATCTGACAGAGCTGACAAGTATTTTGGTTCTAACCCAGGGGTTGGCAATCTTTTTGGCCATGAGAGCCATAAATGCCACATTTTTTAAAATGTAATTTCATGAGAGCCATACAGTGCTCACAGTGCTTGCTCCTGTAACAATGTGAGCTCCTGTAACAGTGCCTGAAAAAAAAATTGACTTTATGGCTCCTGCAGAAAGAGCCATATCTAGTCCTCAAAAGAGCCAGATACGGCTTGAGAGACATACGTTGCCGACCCCTGTTCTAACCTAAGAACTTTAGTGACTGAATATTTTGTTAGTGCTATAATGGGTTTTATGAGTTCCCCATAGCACTGTCTACAAAAAAGTGTTTCTCCTAAGATTACTCTTAACTCTTTCTTAGTAGTGGGAGCACTTAATTTTTTAATGTCTTCAATGCATTTAGGAGAAATAGAATGGGAACAAGCACTTAAAATGAACTCTAAATATTCCACTTTGGGGAGACATCTTTGAACCTTTGCCTTTAATACCTTGTGAATTCTCTTTTATAATTCTAACACAAGATTTTTGCTATCTCCTTGGCATGCTGCTGCGTTTGGTGAAGCCAAAAGCAAATCATCCACATATTTAATTAACTTTGTTTAAATTGAATATATCTGTATCTTAGCCCAAAATTTGTGCAAATTGGATAGGGTTTTCCATATATCCTTGTGGCAATCTGTGCCAAGTCTTCTAGAAACCTTTCCAGGTAAAAGCAAATATTGAATCCTTATGAATTGGTATTGAGAAAAATGCTAAGTACAAATCCATTGCAGTAAAGTATGTGGATTTGCTAGGAATAGAAGAAATTGTTGCATTTGGGCTTGCAACCACAGGATGTCTTTTTATGACATGATTATTTACAACTCTCAAATCTTGGATGAATCTATATAAGACTTTTCCATATGGGCCTAATTTTGGCTTTTTTAACAGGTAAAATAGCTGTATTATATTCTGATTTGCATGGAATTCCATGCTCAATTAATAAATTTATTACTGGGGTAATTCCCTCAAATGCCTCTTTCAATAGGGGGTACTGAGGAATGGAAGGAGGTGGGGAATTTTTTTGTCTTAATCTGAATTTGATCAGCAATTTAAGTAGACCTTAAGTAGATCAGAAGAAGATGTGGTCAAAATAGACTCAGGTATATCAGCTGGTATTTCAAAGGTGGGAGGCTCTTTCAACTCCTGACTTTCTGATAGATGTACAAGGAGGAAATTTAAAGATTCCTCAGGTAATTCTTGTGACAAAGAGCCACCTGGAGCACATGTTATTGTTGCTTTTAGTTTACATAATGGGTCTTTTCCTAGAAAATTTTGGGGAGCCCAGGCATTAGTAGAAAAGATAAGGGTTCCATGTATACCATTCAAGGAGAAAGTGTTGGGACAGTTTGAGGTGTTCCTGATACACCTACTACATTTATAGATCCAGTGGGATCACATTTTGCATCTAGTTTACTCAACAGAACTGATCTAGATGCTCCAGTGTCTAAAAGGCATAATAAATAATAATAATATTAAATAGTATAATAATAAATAGTACCAGTTCTCTACTTTTAGGGTTACATGAGGTTCATTACTATTTGGGGGGAAATGGATAGGAATAATTGCCATTAAAGCATCAGGTTCAGGTTTCCGGGAAGATGGCTGCTTAGAGGGAGCGAAACTTAAAACTGCCTCACCCTTACACACCAATGAGCTTCGAGAAGAAAGAAGACCAAATCTAATAATGGGATAGCTACTGCAGCATAACTAAAGAGGTACGCCAATAAAAAAGGCTTCAATTCTTAAACTCTTAGGTCTGAGGGGAATCCCAGGATCCCAGGAAGCCTCCCTCACATGCTGTGTGGAGTCTCCAGTGGCCCAGGAAATCTCAAGGCCAGTGGGCGCACCTGTCAGGAGAGAGGGCCTTGCTGGCACTGGAGGAAAAAACTAGAGAAACACAGCAAAAATGCCCAGAAGATGGTGGCTTAAAGAGAGCAAAAACCCAGACCGCAGATAGCTTGGTTTCCTCATACATATAGAAAATGCAGGACTTCAAGAGGAAAGAAAACCAGATAAAACACAGCGAATAGTGCAGGGGGACCACATTACTGGAGAGCTCAGTTCAGAGAAAACACTCCTTCTTGTCCCTCCATGTTTTTTTTTTCTGTTTGTTTTTCCCTCCCCTAGAGGTTTTAGCCTCAGGGCAGATAAAGCAGTAAGATTAATCCAATCAATAGAGGATTAATCCCAACAATTGGATATACAAGAAGTCTTCAGAGAGCATAGAAAATAACTACAAACCTCCATTACCAGCTGCATCTTTCATCAAAGATCATTAAATATATCTGCTCAAACTAGCAGAAAAAGGAAAGGAAAAAAACATGAGTAAGCAACAGAAAAAGAGAAAAGAAATGACAATTGACAGCTTCTTTCAAGGAAGTGAAGAGAGAACAAATGAAACAGAAATAGAAGATGGGGAACTAGTTCCAGTGAACTGGACACAGGCTTTGGAAGATCTCAAAATTCAATTAACTCAAGAATTTAAAACACAATTAACTCAAGAACTTCAGGAACTCAAAAAGCAATCAAGAGAGGCTGAAGAGAACTTGAAAAAAAGGAAATACATGAACTAAAACAAGAAAATAACATCTTAAAAGCCTGAATGGGACAGCTTGAAAATGAAGCAAAGAAGGCAAAAGTTGATCTACAAAGAAAATCAGACCAGAAAGAGAAGGATGACCAAAAAGTCAGGGATGAAATTCAGTCTTAAAAAAAAAGAACTCAACAACTAGAAGCAAAAGACTTCACAAGGCAGCAAGAATATATTAAACAAAATTAAAAAATGAAAAATTTGAGTAGAATATGAAACACCTCATTGATTCAAAGATCTGGAGAACAGAGCTAGAAGAGACAATTTAAGAATTATTGGTTCACCATAACATCATGATAAAAGAAAAAGTTTAGATAACATTTTACAGGAAATTATCAGAGAAAATTTCCCAGAAATTCTTGAACAAGAGGGAAAAGTAGAAATTGACAGAATTCACAGATCACCTCCTACATTTAATCCACAACTGACAACTTGCAGGAATATTATAGCCAAATTCAAAATCTACAAGACCAAGGAAAAAATATTACAAGCTGTTAAAAAGATGTCATTCAGTTATCAGGAAACCACAGTTAGAATAACACAGGATCTGGCTGCATCTACATTGAAAGACCGGATAGCATGGAACACAATATTCTGGAAAGCAAGAGGACTGGGTCTACAACCAAGAATCAACTATCCAGCAAGACTAACTATATTATTGCAGGGGAAAGTATGGTCATTCAATAAAATCGAGGACTTCCAAACATTCATCAAGAAAAACCAGACTTAAACAGAGAGTTTGCTGCCCAAACCCAGAACTCAAGAGAATCAACATAAGGTAATTAAGAGAATGGGGGTAGGAGAAAAAATTCTTTTCTTTAAGGGCCACAATAAGTTCAATCAATTTATATACCAAGAAGAAAAGAAGGTATTGGCAAATATTAAAAATTATTATTACCAACAGGGTAACTAGAAGAAGTTTACATAGAGGGAACAGGGACAAACTGTATAGGATGAAATGTCAAACTATGTAAAAATATATATGTGTATGTATGTATGTAGGTAGGTAGGTATAAATATAGACAAAAGTGGGGGGAAGAAGATAATAATAAGAAAAATAGGAAAACAAACAAAAAGGAATAAATTTATATTGCATAAAAAAGCCCATGGGACCAAAAGGGAAAAAATAACAATGCACTGTAAGGGTAAAGATGTTAGAGAGAGGAAATATTCAATACTTAAGTGCATGGAAATCAACTTAGAGAAGAACAATCAGATCCATAGGGGCAGATAATTGATTCACACCCTATAGAAAAGTAGAAGGATAACAAAAGGACTAGTGGGGAGGGGAGCAATAATTAGGGGGGAAAAGGCTTGGGGGAGCACGGAGTGGCTTTAAAGAACAATAAGAGGGGAATAAGAAGGGAGGGGGGAGAAAGGGAAGTACAAAAATGGAGGGGATTATAGGAACTGATTAAAAACAAAACACTGGTATAGAAGGAAACAGGAAAAGAAAAAGACAGGACTAGGAGAGAGAATCAAAATGTCTGGGAATGCACAGTTGATAATTATAACTCTGAATGGGAATGGGATGAACTTATCCATAAAACAGAAACAAATAGCAAAGTGGATTAGAAACCAAAATCCAACCATATGTTGTCTACAAGAAACACACATGAGACAGAGATACATAGGGTGAAAAAAAGAGGATGGAGCAAAATCATTTGGGCTTCAAATGAGAAAAAGAAGGCAGGGTTGGATATCATGATCTCTTATATAGCCAAATTAAAAATAGATTAGGTTAAAAGAGATAGGGAAGGTAACTATATGCTAATAAAAGGCAGTATAAACAATAAAGAAATATCAGAACTCAATATGTATGCACCAAACAGTAAAACTTCCAGATTTTTAAAGGAGAAGCTAGTGGAGCTCAAGGAGGAAATAGATAGCAAACTCATACTAGTGCAGGACCTAAACTTTCCCCTAGCAGATCTAGATAAATCAAACTAAAAATAAATAAGAAATAGATAAGAGAGGTGAATGAAACCCTAGAAAAATTAGAGTTAATAGATATATGGAGAAAAATAAATAGGGCCAAAAGGAATACACTTTCTTTTCAGTAGCATATGGAACATTCACAAAGATAGATGATGTAATAGGGCATAGAAACATGGCAAACAAGTGTGAAAAGAAGAAATAATAAATGTAATCTCAGACCATAATGCAATAAAAATAGTTATTATTAAGAATACATAGAGAGGCAAATGAAACACTAACTGGAAATTAAATAATATGATTCTCCAAAATAATTTAGTGAAAGAACAGATCACAGAAACAATTAATAATTTCATTGAAGACAATGACAATGATGAGACTTCTTACCAAAACATATGGGATGCAGCCAACGCTGTTCTAAGGGGAAAATTTATATCACTGAGTGCATATATTAACAAATTAGGGAGGACAGAGGTTAATGAATTGGGCATGCCAATTAAATTAATTAAAAATTAAAAATCCTCAGATGAAAACTAAATTAGAAAAAATAAAAATAAAAGAAGAAATTAATAAAATGAAAAGTAAAAGAACTAATGAATTAATAAATAAGACTAGAAGCTGGTATTTTGGAAAAACAGATGAAATAGACAAAGTACTGGTAAATCTCATAAAAAAGGAAAGAAGAAAACCAAATGAATTGTATCAAAGATGAAAGGGGAGACCTCACCTCTAATGAAGAGGAAATTATGTCAATCATTAAAAACTATTTTGCCCAATTATGTGGCAATAAATTTAGCAATCTAGTTGATATGGATGAATATTTACAAAAATATAAATTGCCTAGATTAACAGAAGAAGAAATAGAATACCTAAATAATCCTATATCAGAAAAAGCAATTGAACAAACAATCAAAGAACTCCCTAAGAAAAAATCACCTGGGCCTGCTGGATTCACAAGTGAATTCTAATAAACTTTCAAAGAACAATTAATCCCAATACCATACAAATTATTTTATATAATGAGCAAAAAAGGAGTCTTACCAAATTCCTTTTATGACACAAATATGGAACTGATTCCAAAGCCAGGGAGATCAAAAACAGAGAAAGAAAAATACAGACCAATCTCCTTAATAAACATGGAGGCAAAAATCTTAAACAGAATACTAGCAAAAAGACTCCAGCAAGTGATCAAGAGGGTTATCCATCATGATCAGTTGGGATTTATACCAGGAATGCAAGGATGGTTCAACATCAGGAAAACCATTCACATAATTGGCCATATCAACAAGCAAACCTCCAAAAACCACACGATTATCTCAATAGATGCTGAAAATGCAACATCCATTCCTACTGAAAACACTAGGAAGTATGAATAGAAAGTCCTTTCCTAAAAATAATAAACAGTAAACAATCATCAAATGCAATGGGATAAATTAGAAGCCTTTCTAATAAGAACATGTATGAAACAAGGACGCCCATTATCACCTCTATTATTTAACATTGTACTGGAAACACTAGCAGTAGTGATAAGAGAAGAAAAAGAAATTTAAGATATTAAAATATACAATGAGGAGACTAAGTTATCACTCTTTGCAGATGATATGATGGTCTACTTAAAAAATCCTAGAGAATCAATTAAAAAGCTAATAGAAATAATCAACAACTTTAGCAATATAGATCAAGAATACCAAGGGAAATAATGAAAAAAAAACATGAAGGAAGCTGGCTTAACCCTACCAGATATTAAACTATACTATAAATCAGCAGTCATCAAAACGATAAAGTACTGGCTAATATATAGAGGACTTGAGGTAAGTGACGTCAGCAAAACAGTGTATGATAAATGCAAAGAGCGCAACTTTTGGGACAAGAATCCACTATTTGACAAAAATCTACTGGGAAAATTGGAAAACAATATGGGATAGATTTGCTTTATATCAACATCTCACACCCTACCCCAAGATAAATTCAGAATGGGTGAAAGAGTTGAATACAAAAAAAGAAACTGTAGATAAATTAAGTGGACCCAGAGTGATATACTTGTCAGATCTCTGCAAAAGGAAAGACTTTAAAACCAAGCAAGAGTTAGAGAAAATTACAAAATGTAAATTAAATGGTTTTGATTATATTAAACTAAAAAGTTATTGTATAAACAAAAACAATGCAGCCAAAATCAGAAGGGAAACAAGAAACTGGGAAAAAATCTTTATAACAAAAAATTCTGACAGATGTCTAATTACTTAAATATACAAGGAGCTAAATCAATTGTATAAAAAAATCCAGCCATTCCCCAATTGATAAATGGGCAAGGGATATGAATTGGCAATTTTCAGATAAAGAAATCAAAAGTATCAATAAGCACATGAGAAAGTGTTCTAAATCTCTAATAATTAGAGAAATGTAAATCAAAACAACTCTGAGGTACCACCTCATACCTAGCAGATTGGCTAAAATGATAGAAAAGGAGAGTAAAGAATGTTGGAAGGGATGTGGCAAAATTGGGACATTAATGCATTGCTGGTGGAGTTGTGAACTGATCCAACCATTCTGGCTGGCAATTTGGAACTATGCTCAAAAAGAAATATGATCTGGCCATACCATTGCTGGGATTGTACCCCAAAGAGATCATAGATGAACAGACTTGTACGAAATTATTTATAGCTGGGCTCTTTGTGGTAGCAAAATATTGGAAAGCAATGGTATGTCCTTCAATTGGGGAATGGCTGAACAAATTGTGGTATGTGTTGGTGATGGAATAGTATTGTGCTCAAAGGAATAATAAACTGGAGGAATTCCATGTGAACTAGATAGACCTCCAGGAATTGATGCATACTGAAAGGAACAGAGCCAGAAGAACATTGTACACAGAGACTGATACACTGTGGTAAAACTGAATGTAATGGACGTCTGTACTAGCAGCAATGCAAATGACCAAGGATAATTCTGAGTGATTTATGCAAAAGAAAGCTATCCATATTCAGAGGAAGAATTTCAGAAGTGGAAACACATTAGTAAAACATCTGCTTGAACATTTTGGTTGATGAGAATATGATTCGGGATGTAGACCTGAAAAGACCACTCCAATGTAACTATCAATAATATGTAAATAAGTTTTGACCTACCATACATGTTAAAACCAGTGGAAATGGGAGTTAGTTTGGGGGGGGTTGATGAAGTGAAGGGCTAAGTAAAAACATGAATTATGTAACTGTGGAAAAATTTTTCTAAAAATAAAAAAAATGAAATAAAACACTTAAAAATGATCAACAAATTAACAGCAAATTATTATCAATGTAAAGGTTCTGAAATTGTGTTCCTAGTCAAGTCTGTCAGAGGATTTGAGATTAGACTACATCCTGGGATCCAGTACCTAGAGTAATTCGTGATTCCTAAAATTCTAGAATTGCTTCTTGGTCTTAGGCATGCACAGCTTCTGTCTATGTGCAACTCTATTTTGGGAGATCCTTGTACCCTTTTCCAACACAGCACCTAGGTATTCGACCCTAGGCACAATTCACTGCAATTTGGCTTTTGAGACCTTGTGTCCTCTTTTGCATAGCTCTTTTAATAGATATTTACTCTCCCTTTGACAAACTGGAGCATTTGGTGACATAAGCAAAAGATCATCAACATAATGCACTAGTTTACTTTCAGTGAATATGGTGGATTCAAGGTCTCTCTGCCGGATCTGGCAAAAGATATTTGCACTTTCTGAGAATTCTTGTAAAATTCTTATCCAACAGATTTGTTTACCCTCCCAGGAGAATAAAAAAATCTTCTGACTTGACTCATGCTGGGGCATGGTAAATTATACACAGCACAACTCCACGATGGTGAATCAGGCTGCATTGTTTGAAATTTCAGCTAAGATGTTGGCTGGGCTAGGTACCACTGCATGTCCTTTTTTAACAAAGCTATTGACTATTTTTACAAAGCTATTGACTATTTTTAGATCCTGCACAAATCGCCATTGCATTTTGCCATTGGCATCTTTCTTTGTGTTTTTTTTTTTTAAATAGGCATAATGGGTATCTTGTACTCAGATATGGTATATACCAAAATGACTTGTTCCAGGAGACTTTGGATAATAGGCCTGATACCCTCTGTAGCTTCTTTACTCCATATATACTGATGGATTCTAGGTGGAGTGCCCTCTTTCACCTTTATCTTGACAGGTGTGGCAGATTTTAAAATTCTCACATTGGTTGAATATTTTGCCCAAACTACCTCTGGGATATCTTTATGTATTTCAAAGATACTCCCCAGGTGTTGTTCCTCCTCATCACTCTCCACTTGCCCTAGGAAAAACAAGGGATGGTGCTTGAGTGACTGTTTGGGTAAATGTAGGAATATTTGGCCTGACTTATCACATTGGACAGTAGCTCCTAATTTACAGAGAACATCCCTCCCCAGGAGATTGGATAGACATCCAGGTATTAACAGAAATGAATGATCCAAAGTCATTGGGCCTATCTTCACCATATTAGATCTTAGCTTGGGCACCAACTCCATTTGTCCAGTGGCTCCTTTAACTCTCACAGATCCCATTAATGCACAACTTTCTGGTGCAGATTTTAACACAGACCTAGTTGCTCTGGTGTTGATAAGAGCTGGATAGATCTGATCTTCTATCTCCACCACCACCAAGGGTTCCCTGTCTTTAGCTCAACAGGTACTAAAGTTGCTGCTACATCAATATCACCCAAATCCCATTGATCTTCTAGGATTTCTGTTTGTGCTGGCTCAGGGTTCTGTGAGTGTAATGATGGTATGTCTCCGTTAAATGTGGTTTTTTGGACTTTCTTTGCCTTAGTTTGCATTTCTGCATTGTTCATGGCCCTTTTAGTGTTAAGTTGCATCTCTTTTGTGTTAGACCATGAGTAGAGTGTCTTGCTCTTTACTGAACATGCTTTACCTAGTTTGTCCAAAGCTAGATTCAGGAGAGGTAATTCTTTGCATTAAAGGAAATTCTTCTTCAGAATTGGGAATGTGTTGTTGGTTCATTATGACATCTCAATTCTGTGAGTCTATGCCTCTTTCTTGTGCCAGACCCCTAGACTCTATGTCAGTAGCAGGAAACTTAACTGCAGATTTACTTTGCATAGGAAACAAAGTCAGTGTTGTAGAATCTTCCTCTGTTTTTATTGGTGTTATTTTGTTTCTCTCTTTGGTACTAACATTTCTGGAATTGCATTCCTTTAAGTGCATTGACTCAGAATTGACTCCAAAGGCAGCTCTATTTGGAGTTTCACAGGCTTGAAAGTGTGCTACATCTTGATGCAACTGTCCCTGCATAGCTAAGCTTGGTAAAAATTCCCTAGCATTAGGATCCACCTGTAAAGTCTCTTTATCACTGTTGCAACTTAACTTTCCACTTTCTCTTTCAGCTTCTCCTAGCCTGTGATGGCGAAGAGGTTGTTCCTGTATCTGAGAATTTTGCACTTTCCTTCTCAATAGTCTAGAGGAGCTCATATCCCTTGTTGACAATGTCTGTCTCTAAGAGATCGCCATTGGAACACCCGTCTAAAATCATTGCCCTTGTTGTTTTGCCTTGCTGTACAACTGATTGATATAAATGATCCACAGGCCATATAATGATGTTTCTCCTCTAATACAGTGAGAATTATTGAATGCTACTTCCTTCAAGCTTGAATCAAGATTTTGTGTAGATGTACATGCTTTTCTTTCATCACTCCCAAAATTACTTGTTTTCCTTTCCATAAATCCTTTCTTTTATTTCTAATATATTTTATTCCATCTGCAACTCATCCTCAGTCTTTTCTTTGTAACCTTGTGTTACATCCACCAGCCCATAATTTATGACTTCTTCTCCTAGTTTCTCTTTCTCATTCTTGTCTGTCTTATCATTGCCAATGCCCTTGCTTGCTACTGCAACAACTAATGTTGCTTCTTCGATTCATAAATGAGTATGTGGCCTTCCTCCTTGGGACACATATTCCTCCATCTTGGACAAACTAGGGGAATTACTAAAGCTAGCACAGGTATGATCACAATATCTAGCTTTTACTTTGTCACTATACTTGGTGTTATTGTCCTCGTTGCTGTTATTATTATTATACCTAGAATTATAATAGTTGTTTCTTCTATTGTTGTTGTTCTTGTTGAAATTTATTTGTGACTTGAATCTATAGTTCCTGACAATATGACCCAATTTCTAGCATAGAAAGCATCTTTTGACAGAGTTATTATTATTATTATTATTATTGTAGGAGGATTGCCTTTGCCTACTCTGGGTCCTCTGATTATGGGATATCAGAGCCACGTTCTTTATCTCCTCAATCTCTTTTTCCTTTTGTGCCTCTTTCAGTTGTCTTTTCAACTCTGCTATTTCTTTGTCTTTTTCTGAGGCCTTAGATTGTTTAGGCTCGGTATCCTCTGGCTCGTGAACATAGGCTGCTGTTTTCCTAAGTTCTTCAATGGTCATGGTCTCCCATTGTGGGCAATTCAGCTTAAAATAAGACTGTATGGGAGTTGCACTATCCTTAACAAACTGGCACTTAACATGGTGAATATTGTCCTTTGTAGTCATGTCCCTAAAGCCCAAGATGGTCTCTCCTGCCTCCAAGAGCCTGTCTAAATAAAAGCTTGGGTGCTCTTTTTCACCTTGCCTATGTTTTTCAAAGGATCCCCATGCAATGGAGCAATGTGCATAGTGATGCATTGCTACCGCCAAATCCTCCCTACACCATTTCAGATATGCCATGTTGGCACAGGATGATAGCTCAAGGTCTTGAAGTTGTTCAGGCCAAGAGGCTAGGTTGGGGTTGCTCCTAGTCTCAGCAATAAACTTTGCCTTTTCACTAGGGGTATAAAGTTCTGATAAAAGCAACTCAATGTCATCAATGGTTGTACTGTATAAGCAGACAGCCCTTTTATAGTTTTTTATTGACTTATATGGGTTTGTGTAGAACAGGGTAAACCTCCCCTTTAAAATCTTTAAATCACCCCCTGAAAATGGTTTATTGCCCTTTACATGCACAACCCCCGAGTCTGGCTGGACCACAGTCCTGTCTGTGATGGGTAAAATGGTGATAGGAGCTGCTTCAGCCCCTAAAGCTTGTTTTTCAGTGTTGGTAGTATCAGTGGCCTTTTGTTTACTTTCTTCTTTCTTTGGCAAAACTGTTCCCTCAATAACCTCTAGCTGCATGATGGTTCGTGCATCTAGCTCCTTGCCTTTCCTAATTTCTTTGTTTACCTCAATTAGTACTTTCATTTGTTCAATTAGTGTTTCCAAAGCCAGGTTTGTTGCTTCTGCCTTCCCAAATGTAATGTTTAAAACATTCCCCAATATCATAAATGCCCCATAAAATGACACTGTCATGGCCATCCCTAATGGTACATAGGCCAGAACTTCACCCAGGGGTATGGTTAGCCATTGACATGAATCATAGACCCTGATAACTTCCATAAAGAACTGAGGGATTGTCACAAGCCATAGAGTTGAACATGTCCTCCAAAGACCATACAGCAGTACTGCAGAGCACCCCAGAGTAACACTCATTCTATTAATAAGGTTGGCCATGATCAAGCTTTCCACTCTCAGGTTCAAAAAAGAAATTCTAGCCTGGCTGGCCAAACTGTAGGATTAAAGAAACTGTAAGATGACAAGGGTCAGTGGCAATGACATCTCCCTAATCCCTGGTCTTTGGAGAAACATAAGCATGCTTAACTGGATGGGAGGGGCAGGAACTTGTGGAGTACTCCTTCACCCCCCATCCCTCTAAGCATTTGGAAGTCAGTTAACTGTTTGGTAATGGAGGATAATCTAGCTTGGTAACTTCTGGGCCAAGATGGTAAGTGGGAAAAGGCTAAACCTCCTTGTGGTGATTTCTTTCTCTGTATTATTTCCCTACAGGATAGAATACATGAGGCTTGATGTTCTAAGAGCAGCCCACTGACTAAGAAGTTGAGATCAACTTCAGAGCTTCTAGTAAGAGTAATTTGGCTCATAGAGGATATATTTCCCCAAATTATCTGTATCCAGACACTGTTCCTAGATGATAAAGGTTTAATGATATCTGGGAACAAGAAGTAGGGAAATGGTTTAGGATTGATAGAGAAGGGAAGCTACCTAAAACAGCTATGCCAAATAAGCTGCCCCTTCCCCCAAAGGGGGAAATATATCTTGAATGGTTGACCTATCTAAGCCCCTAAATATTCTTCTTTCTAAACCTAGATAGTTAAACTAAGATTGACTGTCATCTTGCTTGTAGGTCTAACAAAGTAAAGCTGCTTTGAATGGCTGAGAATGAAAAAGACTGAATGGCTTTGATCAGAGCCACACAGATTGCCTCTCAGCTCAGAGCCAAGAGCAAAGAAACAGGAAACAGGACCCTGCAAGAAGGGTGATTGGTTTTTTATACCAGGACTAGAACTGCTTTAACTGCCCCCTCTCTTAGAGTTCTGGGGGGCACTATGAAATTCTTTGATGAAGCTTGAACCACTCTCAACAATATGGATCCCACATCTTGCTTTCTGGAATATTATATTCCATATCTTCCAGTCCTTCAATGTAGATGCAGCCAGATCCTGTGTTATTCTAACTGTGGTTCCCTGGTATATGAATGATTTGTAATTTTTTTTCCTTAGTCTGGTAGTTTTTTTTTTTTTTATTGACTATATTATTCTTGGAAGTTTTCAGTTGTGGATTAAATGTAGGAGGTGATCTGTGGATTCTTTCAATTTCCACTTTTCCCTCTTGTTCGAGAATGTCAGGGAAGTTTGCTTGGATAATTTCCTGTAGGATGATGTCCAGACTTTTTCTTTTGTCATGATATTCTGGTATACCAATAATTCTTAAATTATCTCTTCATATTCTGTTTTCCAGATGTTTGATTGTGTCAGTGAGGTGTTTCATATTCTCCTCAAATTTTTCAATTTTTTGATTTTGTTTTATATAGTCTTGCTGCCTTGTGAAGTCATTTTCTAAGTTGTTCAGTTCTACTTTTTAATGACTGAATTTCATCCCTGGAATTTTGGTCATTCTTCTCCTTCTAGTCTAATTTTCTTTGTAGATCATCTTTCTCCTTCTTTGCTTCATTTCCAAGCTGGCCAATTTTGACCTTATTTTCTTGTTTTAGTTCATGTATTTCTTTTTTAAAATTCTCTTCAGCCTCTCTAGATTGTTTTCTTAAATTCCTGAAGTTCTTGCGTTAATTGAATTTTGAGATCTTCCAAAGCCTGTGTCCAATTTCCTGGAGCTTTCTGATTTTCCTCTATTTCATTTGCTCTTATTTTTGCTTCCTGAAAAGATGCTGTTAATTATATATTTTTTCTCTTTTTCTGTTGTTTTTTTCCTTCTCTGTTTTTTTTCTTTCTCTGTTCTGCTAGGTTAAACAGATAGATATAATGAGCTTTGATGAAAGATCTTCCCCTCAGCTGGTAATGGAGGTTTGTAGTCACTTCCTCTGCAGTCTATGAGAGAGGGGTGTTAGTGCTTCAATGCCCTCTGAAGACCTCAGTCTGTCCAATTGATGGGATTAACCCTGGATTAGGTTTATCTGTAGCACTTAATGTGCCCTGAGAAACATCCAGAGAAAAAACAAGGGGCAAGATGGTGTGTTTTTGCTGAGCTGTCCAGCAGTAGGGACCCCCTGCTCTGTCTTGCTGTTAGACATGGTTTTATTTCCTCTCGAAGTGTTTTTTCTCTATCTTAGTGTGGTATGGCACATAGGTCTGAAGTTTTGCTCCATCTATGCTGCCATCTTCTGAGCATTTTTGCTGTGTTTCTCTGTCTTTCTCCTTTAGCCAACTCCCTGATGTCTGTGTTCAATTTTTTGAGTCCAACAACAGCAAGACCCTCTCTCTGGGCTGGTATGTTTGCCTGTCCAGAGATTTCAGGGGCTTCTGGACACTCTACATCCCCAATCATGTCCAACTCAACCCATGCATTCAAGCAGTTGTTTTTCTTATATGTTTCCTCTCCTGCAGTCCTTCCTCTGAAAGTGGGTAGTGTTCTTTACCGTAAATCCCTCAGAATTCTCCTGTATAATTGCATTGCTGCTGGTACGGAAGACCATTACATTCGATTTTACCATAGGATATCAGTCTCTGTGTACAGTGTTCTTCTCACTCTGCTCCTTTCTCTCTGCATCAATTCCTGGAGGTCTTTTCTGTTCACATGGAATTCCTCCAGTTTATTATTCCGTCACCAATATATACCACAATTTGTTCAGCCATTCCCCAATTGAAGGACATACCCGCCCGTTCCAGTTCTTTGCCACCACGAAAAGCCCAGCTATAAATATTTTTGTACAAGTCTGTTTATCTATGATCTCTTTGGGGTACAAAGCCAACAATGATATGGCTGGATCAAAGGGCAGGCATTCTTTTATAGCCTTTTGAGCACAGTTCCAAATTGCCTGCCAAAATGGTTGGATCAATTCACAGCTCCACCAGCAATGATTTAATGTCCCAATTTTACCACATCCCCTCCAGCATTCATTACTCACCCCTTCTTTCATTTTAGCCAATCTGCTAGGTGTGAGGTGATACCTAAGAATTGTTTTGATTTGCATTTCTCTGATTATTAGAGATTTAGAACACTTTCTCATGTGCTTATTGATACTTTTGATTTCTTTACCTGAAAGTTCTCTATTCATGTCTCTTGCCCATTTATCAATTGGGGAATGGCTTGATTTTTTTTATACAATTGATTTAAATCCTTGTATATTTGAGTAATTAGACCCCTGTAAAATTTTTTTGTTATAAAGATTTTTCCCCAATTTGTTGTTTCCCTTCTGATTTTGACTACATTATTTTTGTTTGTACAAAAGCTTTTTAGTTTAATATAATCAAAACCATTTAATTTACATTTTGAAATTTTCTCTAATTGTTGCTTGGTTTTAAAATCTTTCTATTCTCAGAGATCTGACAAGTATACTATTCTGTGTTCACTTAACTTATTTATAGCTTCCCTCTTTATATTCAAGTCATTCACCCATTCTGAATTTATCTTGGTGTAGGGTGTGAGATGTTGATCTAAACCTAATATCTCCCATATTGTTTTCCAAATTTCCCAGCAGTTTTTATCAAATAGTGGATTCATGTCCCAAAAGTTGGGCTCTTTGTGTTTATCATACACTGTCTTGCTCATGTCATTTACCCCAAGTCTATTCCATTGATCCTCCCTTCTGTCTCTTAGCCAGTACCATATTGTTTTGATGACTGCTGCTTTATATTATAGTTTAATATCTGGTACTGCAAGGCCCCCTTCCTTCACATTTTTTTTCATTATTTCCCTTCATATTCTTGATCTTTGTTATTCAAAATGAAATTTGTTATAGTTTTTCCTAATTCATTAAAGAAGATTTTTGGTAGTTTGATAGGTATGGCAGTAAATAGGTAAATTAATTTGGGTAGAATTGTCATTTTTATTATGTTAGCTCGTCCTACCCATGAGCAATCAATGGTTTTCCAATTGTTTAGATCTAGTTTTATTTGTTTGGAAAGTGTTTTGTAGTTGTTTTCATATAATTCCTATGTTTCTTTTGGTAGATAGATTCCTAAGTATTTTATATTGTCTAGGATGATTTTAAATGGTGTTCCTCTTTCTACCTCTTGCTGCTCTAATGTGTTGGAAATATATAGGAATGCTGATGATTTATGTGCATTTATTTTGTATCCAGGAACTTTGCTAAAGTTCTTGATTATTTCTACAAGCTTCCTAGTTGATTTTCTAGTATTTTTTAAGTAGACCATCATATCATCTGGAAAGGGTGATAGCTTAGTCTCCTCATTGCCTATTTTGATACTATCAATTTCTTTTTCTTCTCCAATTGCTACTCCTAATGTTTCTAGTAAAATGCTAAATAATAGAAGAGATAATGGGCATCCTTGTTTCACCCCTGATCTTATTGGAAATGCTTCTAATTCATCCCCATTGCATATTATGCTTGTTGATGGTTTTATGTATAAAGTGTTTATTATTTTTAGGAAAGGTCCTTCTATTCCTATACTTTTCAGTGTTTACAATAGGAATGGATCCTGTATTTTGTCAAAGACTTTTTCAGCATCTATAGAGATAATCATGTGATTTTTGTTTGTCAGATTGTTGATATGGTCAATTATGTGAATGGTTTTCCTAATGTTGAACCATCCTTGCATTCCTGGTATAAATCCCACCTGATCATGGTAGATGATCTTCTTGATTACTAGCTGGAGAGTCTTTGCTAGTATTCTATTTAAGATTTTTGCATCTATGTTCATTAGGGAGATTGGTCTATAGTTTTCTTTCTCTGTTTTTGGTCTACCTGGCTTTGGAATCAATACCATATTTGTCTCATAAAAGAAATTTGGTAGGACTCATTCTTTGCTTATTATATCAAATAATTTGTATAGTATTGGGATTAGTTGCTCTTTGAATGTCTGATAGAATTCACTTGTGAATCCATCAAACCCTGGCGATTTTTTCTTAGGGAGTTCTTTTATGGCTTGTTCAATTTCTTTTTCAGATATGGGATTATTTAGGTATTCTATTTCTTCTGCTGTTACTCTAGGCAATTTATATTTTTGTTAGTATTCATCCATATCTCCTAAATTGTTATATTTATTGCCATATAATTGGGAAAAATAGTTTTTAATGATTGCCTTATTTATAACCTTCATTAGAGGTGAGGTCTCCCTTTTCATCTTCGATACTGTCAATTTGGTTTTTTTCTTTCCTTTTTTTATTAGATTGACCAGTCTGTTTTATCTGTTTTTTTTCAAAATATCAGCTTCTAGTCTCATTTATTAATTCAATAGTTCTTTTACTTTCAATTTTATTAATTTCTTCCTTGATTTTTAATATTTCTAATTTAGTTTTCATCTAGGGATTTTTAATTTGCTCTCTTTCTAATTTTTTAAGTTATATGCCCAATTCATTGATCTCTGCCCTCCCTAATTTGTTAATATATGCACTCAAGGATATAAATTTCCCCCTGAGTACTGCCTTGGCTGCATCCCACAGAGTTTGGTAGGATGTCTTATCATTGTCATTCTCTTCAATGAAATTGTTGATTGTTTCTATGATTTCTTCTTTGACTAACTGGTTTTGGAGAATCATATTATTTAATTTCCAATTAGTTTTTGATTTTCCTGTCCAGGTGCCCTTACTAATTATTATTTTTATTGCATTATGATCTGAGGAGGTTACATTTATTATTTCTGCTCTTTTGCATTTGTTCGCAATGTTCCTATGCCCTATTACATGGTCAATCTTTGTGAATGTACCATGTGCAGCTGAAAAGAAGGTGTATTCCTTTTTGTCCCTATTTATTTTTACTTTTGCCTTCTTTTTCTCATTTGATGCCCAAAAGGTTTTGATCAAGCCCTCAATATTATTTTTTATTTTTTTATTTTTTTTTTAATTTTAAACCCTTAATTTATGTGTATTGACTTATAGGTGGAAGATTGGTAAGGGTAGGAATTGGGGGTCAAGTGACTTGCTCAGGGTCACACAGCTGGGAAGTGTCTGAGTCCGGATTTGAACCTAGGACCTCCTGTCTCTAGGCCTGGCTCTTAATCCACTGAGCTACCCAGCTGCCCCCCAAGCCCTCAACATTAAACTTGTGTATGTCCACCAGCCTCATATGTGTTTCTTGTAGACAACATAACGTAGGATTTTGGTTTCTAATCCACTCTGCTATTTGCTTCTGTTTTATGAGTGAGTTCATCCCATTCACATTCAGAGTTATAATTATCAGTCGTATATTCACTGACATTTTTGTATCCTCCCCTAGTTCTACCCCTTCTTCTTACTCTATTTCCTTTTAAACCTGTGGTTTGCTTTAAGCCAGTAACCCTTATCCCCTCTCTTGATTAACTTCCCTTTCTACCCCCTCACTTATTATTCCCCTTTTCATTTTTAAAGACCTAATGAATTCCCTCGCCCTTCTTCTCCCTTCCCTTTTTTGACCTCCCCACTCCCCTGCTCCCCTTGGTTTATCCCTTCTGACTTTCTCATTAGGGTTAGATAGTTTTATGTCCCAATGGATAATATAGCTACTCTTCCCTCTCACGGTTAATAACACTGAATGTAAGGTTTAAATATTACCTTTTAATGCTCTCTTCCTCTCCTTCTTATAATAGTATCTGTTCCCTCCCCATTCCCATGCCCTCTTTGTGTGTAATAGAATATCCTATTTCTCTTATTCAATCAAGTTTCTCTTGGTGTCCTCTACTATTCACCTCCCTCTTTCCCACCCCCATATCATCTTAGACCATTTAGTATTCCAACCTCTCCCTATGAATTATTCTTCTCATTACTATAATAGTGAATACTATAATAGTGTATAGAGTTCACTACAGCATTTCTCCACATATGAATACAGATAATTAGATCTTATTGAAAACCTTAAAGAGGCAAATTTTAAAAAATGTGTTTTCTTTCTTTCCCCTTTCTTTCTCATTTACCTTTTAATGTTTCTCTTGATTTTTATAGATGGTTATCAAACTTTCCATTTAGCCCTGGTCTTTTCTGTGCAAATACTTGGAAATCTTCTATCTTGTTGAAAGCCCATACTTTCACCTGGAAGTATATAGTCAGTTTTGATGGGTAGTTGATCCGTGGTTGAAGGCCAAGTTCTTTTGCCTTTCTGAATATCATATTCCAATCCTTGAGGTTTTTTAGCATGGAGGCTGCCAGGTCCTGTGTGATCCTGATTTGTGCTCCTTGATATCTTAATTGTCTTAATTGTCTCTTTCTGGCTTCTTGTAAATTTTTTTTTCTTTTACTTGGAAGCTCTTGAATTTGTCTATTATATTCCTGGGGCTTGTCCTTTCTGGCTCTAGTGTAGAGGGTCATCTATATATATCCTTTCAATGTCTATATTGTCCTCTTGTTGTAGAACTTCAGGGCAATTTTGCTGAATAATTTCTTTTAGTATGGAGTCCAAATTTCTATTAATTTCTGCTTTTTCAGGAAGACCAATGATTCTCAAATTGTCTCTCCTAGACCAGTTTTCTTGGTCTGTCTCTTTCTCATTGAGATATTTCATGTTTCCTTCTATTTTATCAGTCTTGATTTTGTTTTATTTGTTCTTGCTATCTTGAGAGAACATTGGCTTCTAATTGCTCAATTCTAGCCTTTAGGGACTGGTTTTCAGCTATAATATTTTCCTTTTCCTTTTCAATCTGGTCATTTCTGGTGGTCAATTTGCTCATCAGTTCATTTGATTTCTGAGTCTCCCTTTCCAATTGCAAAATTCTGCCTTTTAAACTGTTATTTTCTTGCCTGATTTCCTTTTGAGTTATTTCCCATTTCTCTAGCCAAATCTTTTCCAACTTTCTAGTCATCTAAGATTTGAACTCTTCAAGAGCTTGTGACCAGTTTTCATTATTTTGGGAGGGTCCAGATGTGATTGCTTGTTTGTTCTCCTCTTCTGTTTGCTCGGTTGTCTGGATTTCCTCTGTGTAAATGTTGTCCAGTGTTAAAGACTTCTTGTTGTTGTTAATCTTTCCCTTTTCGGCTTCCTGATTCTGGGTTGCCATTTTAAGCCCAGCCCCTTCTCAGCTTTATCCTCATGCTCAGGGTCTGTCTGCACTTTTTAGGCTCCTGAGATCTCAGGTCTGGTTGTTCTCAAGGTAAAGCCTCCTGGTGGTCCCCTTGCTTGATCCTCTGCCAGAGGCTCCTTTACAAGTCTCAGGGCACTCCTTTCATAGTTGTATACCCATCTGCACTGGTTCCCCACTCAAGGTTTCAGAGTGTTCACCTCCACCCACGCCTGTGCTCAGTGTCAGCGCTCCAAGTCCACGAGCTTTCTTTAGCATTTTGGGTTTTTAAGTCTTGCTGCTCTTAGGAGCAGGCTCTGGAGCTGCCAATGACTCAATGGGTGGCCCAAACTTGCTCTATTTCTTTTGCACTGGCTTTGGCACTGTAGGTGGTGTGTGTGTGGGGGGGGGGGGGGAGTTGCTCAGCCCAGAATTTAGTGAGAGCTCTTTCACTCCTTTATAGCATGGAAATGCCCCGATTCCATGTATCTTCCATGCTGTGCCCTGTCGTGGGTCCCTCCATTCGTCTGAATTTGTTTTTATGTCCCCTTCAGGAGTCCTGTATGTTTTGGTTAGAAGAGGTTAAGAGCTTCTTTTTACTCTGCCGCCATCTTCACCCGGAAGTCCCCATCTTTTTTAATTTTTGATACTGGCCATTTGATTTTTTTCTTTCTTTTTTAAAAAATAAAATTAACCAGTACTCTATTTTTTAATAGTACAATTTCCTCATCTTATTTATTAATTTAATATTTCTTTTTCTTTGTATATTGTTAATTACTCCTTGATTTTTAGGATTTCCAATTTATTCTTTTACTGGGAATTTTTAATTTGTTCTTTTTCTAGTTTACTTGTTTGTTATTTTTAATTAGTGCCCAGTTTATTGATTTGCTTTTTTCTATTTCATTGACATAAACAGTCAGGGATATAAATTTCTCCCTGAATACTGCTTGGCTGCATCACATAAATAGTGATATATTGTCTCCTCATTGTTATTCTATTCAATGAAATCAGAGATTGTTTCTATACTTTGTTCTTTTACCAACATGTTTTGAAGAATTAAATTATTTGGTTTCCAATTAAATTTTAATTTTCCTTTCCATGAACCATTATTGATTAATTTTTAATTAGGATTTGAAAAGGATACATTTATTATTTCTGTTTTTGTGCATTTGGTTGTAAAGTTTTATGCCCTATACATGCGATCAGTCTTTGTATATATGTAGCAAGTGTTGCTGAAAGGAAAGTATATTCCTTTTTATCCTTATTTAATTTTCTCCAGATATCTATTAAATATAACTTTTCTAAAATTTTATTCACTTCCCTTACTTCTTTCTGCTTAGATTTATCTACTTCTGAGAGCAAAGGTTGAGATCCTCCATCAGTAAAATTTTACTATTTCCTCCTAAAGCTCCTTTAGTTTCTCCTTTAAAAAATCGAATATTATACCTTTTGATGCATGTATGTTAAATACTGATATTTCTTCCATTATCTATACTGCCTTTTATCGAGGTGTAATTAACCTTCCTCATATCTTTTAATTATTTTTATTTTTGCTTTAACTTTGAGATCATTATTGCTACTCATGTTTTGCTTTGGGTTTTTTTTTATCTCAGTTGAATCTCAATAGATTTTGCTCCATCCTATTACCTTTACCTGTGTGTCTACCTTTTACCAGTGACTTTCTTGTAAATAACAAATGCTTGGATTCTAGTTTTTAATCTATACTGCTATCTGCTTCCATTTTATGGATGAATTCATCCCTTTTATATTCATAGATATGATTTCCAACTATGTATTCCCCTCCATCTTGATTTCCTCTTTTAATTTTGCCCTTTCTCTCACTCTTCCTCTCCACACCTGTGCTTTGATTTTAATCACTTCCTTAGTTCCCCCTCCCATATATAGGTCCCCTCCCCACTACTCCCTTTCTTATTCCCCTTTCTACTTCTTTTTTGAGTAAGACAGTATTCTATACCCCAGTTAATCTGGGTATTCTCTCTCTGAGCCAATTCCAATGAGAGATTTAAGTATTACTTGTAACCCCCCTCATCCTCTCCTCCACTGTAATAGTGTATACACACACACACACACACACACACACACACACACACACACACACACACACACCCTATGCCTCTTTATGTGATATAATTTATCCCATTTTACTTCTCCCTTCCTATTTCTTTTAGTACAATCATCTTTTTCACCCCTAGTTTTCAACCTCCCTTGTTTAGGGACTTTAAAACTTAAATTCCTAAAGTTGCTACTGTAAACTTTTGTTCCTTTGAGGAATCCAAGACTGAATTCAGTTCCTGATTTTGTGAGAATGGTCCAGAAAGGGACTCACCAGGTTATTCCCATGCATAGGTCCTCATTAATTTCCCCCTTGTTTGGTTCCTCAATGTTTTAAAGGATTTTTCTCACAGTATCAGACCTAGACTCTGATCCTACATTTATTAAAAAATCCTTTCATCATAATATATCATATGGAAAAAAGAATGCAAAAAAACTGTTCTCAGTAGCAAATTGCTTGAAGACTTCTTTATTTGGAAAGTATTTCTATTCTCATAGATGTTCTGTCAAATCTGTTTCATCAAGACTATTTTTCTTTTCCTCATGTATTGAAGAATGAAATACCTTCTAGCATGGCTGCTTCTCTTCACCCTCTGTCCTTTTTGCTACTGCTGAACTTATTATTCTTTTCCCTTCTGCAGTCACTTAAGGGTCTCTTTCCCCAGTAGAAGTGACTTCAGAAATCCTCTTTATCATGCTTTGATAAGTATGTCTCCTCATGGATAAACCAATCAAAATGCTAAGTTGGTCGCTCTGGAAGCTCTTCCCTGTTGCAACTCACAATTTGTGTGTCTTTTTACTTTTTTACTGCAGTAGATGTTCACAGGATATAGGTAGCAGAAACTGAACTTACTTGCTAGTCCAGTTCTTCCTCATTGGAATAAATATTTGCAAAAAAATAGAAAGGAAAAATTTTGTAGTTTTCTTCATCCTATGCACCACATTAAGTGGGTACTGCTACAATTTCTACTTCATCATCAAATAAAAAAAAACAACTGAACTCAGGTTCTTGTAAAAATGATTAATTTGTAAAATAGGAACTGACCAAAATGATACCTTTCCCCCTCTGTTCAATTCTGATCATCTCCAACTTGATATCTTGCCCAAGGGTGACCTACCCAAAAATAGCATCCTGATATCAAAAGGTCTTCACTCATCAAGGCTAACTTTCATCCTTTCAGAATCCAGTGTTCCATGGCCTCAGTTTCCATACCATGAGATTTTATATACCTTCTAGGTCCTTTTTGTGATATTCTAGAATTGTCAATTCTGTCTCTAGTAGTTACTATGAATTAATCACCTGAAATACATTATCAATATCTTCTGACACTACTAAGTTGCTTTCAAAATTTTTTTAAAAAGTGTTTGTCTTTCTCTTTTTCTTATATACATACCCACATACACTCCTTTGCATTTGCCAATAATTTCCTAATTTCTTTTACTAAAAGTCATGCCTATATCTATAAAATCAAATCTTTCCAAATTCAAAGAGTATCCCCTACATTCTCATATCATTCAGTAGTCATGTTTTTAATGGTTTTAAAGGAGAGATTTTGCTTTGAGTACATTTGTTTATATTTGCTTAGATTTTGCCTGATAGAAAATGTGTGACAGAGTTGGACTTTAAGGAAAAGCTGAGTACCATAGAATCTATGTTCTTGAATTATAGTGCTGGAGAAGACCTTTAAGAGTCCCTTAGACAGGAAAGAGAACAAATTTGTCACTGATTAAAGAAATTAATTCAGTTTATTTACTGGAAAGTCAAATAATAAAGCAGAAGTTTATATATTTTGGCCACCTAATGAGAAAACAGAACTCATTGAGAAAACAAAATAAGCCAAAATTTGGAAGTTGGGAAAATTTTAAGACAAAAAGAAAGGGGATGTCAGAAGGTGAGATCGATAGATAGATCATGTCTAGGAAACAATGAAGATGAACCTGGTTAGTATTTGAGAGATAGTGGAGGGTAAAGGGGTCTGGCATGCTATGTTCCATGGAATCATAAAGAAACAGACATAACTTAATGACAGAACAATCACAACATTTTAAGGCAATTGTACTTTAAGTATGTGTATTGAGAATAAAGACTGATTCTTCTCTATCAGAGATACAAAAGCAGTCACTTCCTAGAGATAAACATGGAGTCCTCACATCATTTATATAAGTGCCCACAGGCCTTAATAAGAACACCTGAGGCAAACACTTCCTTCTAATTACAAATAGTGTAAAGAACTCCTTACAATTAAGAACCTCAAAAGAAAAAAAAAGAAGGGAATTCTGAGGCCAGTGAGAATCTCCTATGTCTCTGGGGACCATAGGGATAAGTAATCTGAGATACCTTTAGTACCTATTCCTGAGGGAGGTACAATGGTAAAATAATAAAAGATTCATAAGCAGGTGTAAACAGCAATTCTTCAAATGGCCCCAAATTCATTCTTTCTTAGAGGCTGCTTTAAATTGTCACTGTCTTAGTAATAGTTATTATAGATCCTTCAAAATGGTAAAGCATAAGTAGTTAAGTAGTTAAACACTTCCTGAAACTGTGTGACTCTCCTTATATACTAGCTTGTGAAAAGAAATTAATATGACTACTGTGAGGTTAGGGGAACAAAACAGGAGGTCATTTATGTATGGAATCATAGTGAACCTCTAGAAGGGGGGAAGGATGGAAATTTCATTGCAATTGAGTAGTAAAAAAGTGAAAATATGAAAGTGAAGGGTTCATATTTACATTTCTTCTTCAAAGGTAAAGGTGAACAAGAAATTGGCTCTCTGGATTGACAGAGATAATGAAAAAGGCAGAAGACAGTTCAAGCACTGGAAAAAAAAAATTGAATGTGTAGGGAAAGAGAATTGAGAATTCTCAAGAGTTTGGATACCTTCAGATATAAGGAGTCCATCAAATAATAAATCTGATGTCTCTGAACAAAGGAATAAATTTATTGTATCTTCAGAAGTAACTTTTCCTTATTTAGGGATTGGTATGATGCACCATTACTGGGAAATAAAGTCCTCACTAAAACTCCAGTTGATGAAAGGTCATAGTGAACAGATCCAACTCCTTCTGCCTCAAAGAGTAAGAGGTACTTTTTTATATGAGAAGGGAAAGGCAAGTGGTTTTTATGAGGAATGTCAAAGGAGTCTCCTCAGGCAGAGACAATATCCATCTTCCTTGAGACCCAAAGTGTATCAGACACCACATGGAGCCATAAGAGATCAACAGAATCCAGAGAAAGGGGAGTTGAGATGAAGCGATCCAGCATTAAAAATTTCAGTCCCTCCTCAGTATACTGAATACTCCAACTTCATTAACAAAAGGGGTCTCCAGGAAGTTAACAGTGTTCTTGGGCTTATAAAAATTCCATCTGCTCTGCCAAATCCAGTAGATAACCATTTGAGGACTCAATGAGAAGATGTAGAATAGGCTCGCTCCCAAATCTAATAGCCAAGACAAAATTATTAGAAAGTGGTATGGTAGGGAAATTGGCCATATATAATTCAGACACAGCACCAAATGCTGAAAGATTATTATTTCAATATGGATAGTAACAATACATTGGTAGGGGACAGAGGAATAGGCAAATAAAAAAAGTCTTTAGAAGTCCCTATCTCACTGGATTTTCTTAAGTTTTGGAAAAGGTCTGTTTTCCCTCTTCCAAATGAAGACCTTATTTTTTCCAGGATCCATTCTGCTTACAAGTAGCACAGATTTCCCTAGTGAGGAATGAACATATATACCTGCCCTTTCTTTCAGAGATACTCTGCTGGGGAAAAGCATTCTTTTAGGGAAAGGAGACTGCTGGTTTTTGCCTATTTTAGCTGTAACATAAAAAGCTTTTCTTCACGTTTAATTTTTTTGAGGGGAAGATCTACTGTGTTCAAAAAGCCCAAAAACCAATTGTAAAACATCCTTAAGGATGGAATCATCAATACTAATTAGAGTTTTTGGAATGTCTCTCTTTAGTGGTTCTTGGAGTTCTTATTATTTTTTATCTTGTTCTTGGCATTGATATTGGTAACTGATTGATCCTTATTAATTGAGATAGTCTTGAACTGTTAGGGTCTCCTGGTAGTAGATGGTATATAAAGCTGCTAGACAAAGTTTAATCCAACACATATTTATTATTCACTACCAGGAGAGGCAGGGAAAATGTAAGGAGGTAAAGATAAAATAGGAAAACTCTTAATCTAAATCTAAGATTACTAAATATATCCCACCAAATTAATCTGCAAGTATTTTCTTCTTGTTCACCAGAGGTGGGCCTCCTTAAACTATTCTACAACTCTACCTAAAACCCAAATCTATCTATCTAACCTTATTCTAATATATAAACTTCAAAATTATTAATATACTTAAGATTGAAATAAAAATTAAGTAAATTGAGTACTTGGTGGTATAGGTTTCTGATAAGATTTTAGGGCCAGTTATCAGAAGTACACAGGTTTGGGAAGGCCAACAAGAGAGACTAACAGTATCCCTAAAATGATATAAACCAGGGATTTATTAAAGTAAGGACAGGAAGGGAAGGGGATTGGAACAATCTAACTAATTGTTGTAACTAAACTTCCCACCAAAACTCAGTAGTTGTCTTCATCAGGTTGTATCTTCTCTAACTGTACATTCTCTCTACCTAAAGATCCCAGCATCTACAATACCTTACTAACCAGGTCCCCCCTCCCCCTTAGATGGTAACTAGAATAGGGGAAAAATCTGAAAGGTAAGCAAGTTCAAGGGCTCAAAACAGAGAGATTCTCACTGACAGTTGGCTCTAGCAGTTTGGCAAGAGTTTCAGATCAGAAGTATCAGGAAATACAAATAGGAACCAGATGGACAGCCATAAAGAAAGGGAGATGGTCAGACCCACTCAGTCCACCTGAGGAGTTCAGACACACACTCAAGCACTTCCAGGGAGATAAACTGCTCGCAGGAGAAGTTCACACTCTAACTCCCTCCAGAGAGAAAGATCAACTTGCCCCCAGGAGAAACTCACTCTCTAGACTTCTAATGGGGATTCTAAACCAGCGTGAAGATGGAATATTCATAACTGTTGCCTACATGTGACATAAGCAAACATCACAAAAGGACCCAAATATCTTAAGTTTAATACATAGTATTGAAGGTATAAATTCTCCTGAAACCATTTCTGTGAACTTTGTTGTTGGAGTTGTTGAGAAATCCAACAACCTTGAGGGCCTATCTGATTGGCTTGAAACAACTTGTGACCTATATTACTGTATAATCTCATCAAGTGACTAAAAAGAGTATTCATTTCTGTATGCTTTATTATTCTTATAACTAAAGTCATGACTGTGTAATGTAAGCTGGTAGAGTTTAGCCATCACATGACAGGATAAGATTGAATACCACCAATGAATACTGTCTAAAGGTTTCGAGTCTATTTTAACATGGAATGTATGCCTAAAATATATATAGTCTAGAGTAACATAATCCATGACAGTACCTAGGAAATGTGCACATTTGGGTATTCAGAAGTTCAAAAAGACAGAAAAGATCCAGATAACAGAGGCTTTGTTAATTTTGAGAGGACTAGGAATTGATTTCACTGGATCAGTTCTAGATTTCATATCATGTTCATATCTCAGTTCATAAAATGTTCCTGATTCCCTATGTATAGTCTGTGGCTCATAATGGAATTTGGAGTAGTTCTATTCCATTCAGCACACCAATAAACAATTCCAAAGCAACATAGGAGAAGTAGCACAATTAACATAATTATTTAAAAAAAATTCATATGGGACAAAATGTTTTACTATTTCTAAGAGCTAGAGGAGGAGTAGATTTGCTAGGTTTGATTATGATCTCAGATTTTTAAAATTCTTTACACTGAAATTGTTTCCAGGCAAAATTTCAAAATTGAAATGCAGGACAAAATACTGTTTTTGTTCATGAAATATTTTCTGTAAAATTTTTTCCTAAATATTTTCTTTTTCCCCATATTTTTATATTTACTATTTATCCTATATTTTCTTTTATATTTACTATTTCTCCTATATTTTCTGTTATATTTGTTGTTTCTCCTATGTTATCATATTATCCCTCCTCTTAGAGATATTTCAAATAGAATTTTCTTTTACATTCAAAATTCCTACTAGCATTCTAGCTTCCAAAGTTTAGTATCTGTCTCTTCCTCATTTCATTTGCTTAACAGCAAGCACTTTCAAACTAATTCTGATTTCTGATCCAACACCTCCTTTACATTCTTCTGTTTAATTAGTTCCTCTTGTCTTTATTTCCAATCATAGTCCATGCTATCTACATGCCTACCCAAACAAATTTCAGCTTATGTTTTACTTTCTTTATTTTATGTTCCTTCTTTAATTTATTAGTATCTTGAATATTTCTTATCAGCTTTTAGAAGTAAGAAGTTTCCTACCTCTTTTTGTCAAGAATAACTAAACAATATTTTAAATAACCAAATGTATAACTATAGAACAAGCAATTTATAAAATTCATATGTGAAGACTCAAACAAAATATATATAGTAGAGAATGATTACAATATTTAATCCTTTGAAAGCACATTAATACACCATACATTTAAGATATTCTGATATGATACTAAAAAACTACTGAAGTGATCTAGGGAGCCAGCCATACCAATCTTATTGTGACTGTTATTGTCTGTATACCATAATGACCTCTGATCTGGCATAAATTACTAGATAGGCTTGGCAATAACAATTTTAGAAAGGAAGGGCTTACCCAGAATGAGTTACATATATTATAATTATATATGTTATAATTCTACATATAACTATAATGTGAAAGTATAATCAGAAAAAATTCATAGCACTATGGAATTGGAGAAGAAAAAGAATTTCCTTTCATATAAAAATTGTGGTTAAATTGTCAGCCTGTTTTTTTTTTAAATAGGAAAGTTTTTTATCCAAAATATATCATTTCATTATTTGATGAGATCTAATTCCCAGAAACTGAAGCAAATGACTAGTTACTAGGGCAAACAATTATGTACATAACTACCTTCAGTAATTATCTAAGAATTAAAGATATAAGCAGCATCTCATTTATTTGGGACTTTTTCTAAATATAACTTCTTTTAGTTAAATTTCAACTAATGTCAAAAATATATGATTTTTGTTTTGATTTATTTATATTTTAAATGGCTGGTTTCACACCGTTAAAATATAAATTAATCAAAGCATGACATATATGTATATATGTATATATATATATTTCAATGCCTTTATTTACATATGAGGAAACATAAAATACTTTGACTTGACTTTTAAAGGACTTGACTAAGGTCTCCCATGTAATAAGTAGAATGCTTAGAGTTTCAATGCAGTTTTGAGGGAATCAGATCCGAGGCTCTTGCCACTGGATTATAACTGTTACCTTTTAAAGCAGGTAATTTAAATTTTTTTCTTCTATATGGTTCTTTATATGAGTTTCATTTCATTTAATTTCATTTAAAAGTTTTAGACTCCATGCAAGTGTGCTTGTATTACTGTTTGTCTATATGAGAATTTGTATATCATGGATCTCATGTAAATAATTAAAATACCAGAACCATGAATACATTTTAAAATAACTACTTAAGACTGGTTTCTCTTTTTTTGTTTTTTAACATAAAGCTAAAATGACAGAAACAACTGAATGTATCTGCCTTTTTACTTTAAAATGACAGAACAAAAGGCATTCTTACATCTCAAGTTCTATGTATTAATATTGAGAAAAAGAGTCTGAAAATATTAGAGTAACTATGTTGGATGAATACCTTACACCAATTTGATCTGACCTATCTTTAAAAAAAATTCAACTTATAAATCAGATTAATATCTTAATATTTTCCAATTTATGTTTCGGATGAGGAAACTGAGACATACAAATATGAAATTAATTGGGCCAAATCACAAAGTTCATTAATTATTAAATAATGATTGTATTTGTATCTTTTGATATTAATTGCAGTGCACTTTTCATCATTTTAAGTTACCTTTTAGTATACTTGATAGAACTGTGAATATTTACATTGGAAAAGAGAACATGTGGTCATTGCTTTTGCAAACTTGAAGTATGTCTAGAAGAATTTTATTTAATATTCTTTAATGCAAAGAACATAAATGGGCATAATGGAATAAAGTAGCTGGGAATAATATTTCTTCAAAAAAGATTTTCTTTTTTTCTTTTATTATTGTATTTTTCCAAAATATGTGTAGATACAATTTTTAATAATTGCTTTCTTAAATTTTGCAATCCATGTTCTCTCCTTCCCTCTACTCACCTTCCTGATATAGGTTAAACATGTGCTATCATGCAATGCATGTTTCCCATGTTCATCATGTTGTGAAAGAAGATTTATTATTGTGTTGCTTATACAAGAAAAAAAATCTCATGAAAGATATACTTCAATCAATATTTAGGCTCCTTAAGTTCCTTCTCTGGAAGTGGATAGTAAGAAAGATTTTCTTGACAATTCATACCAAGAAATAGGCCTCTTTAAGACATACTAAGTTGTTTTCATCATTTTAGTTTTCACCTGCAGACTGCATAATCATTTATCAGAGATATTATAGAGATACTGTGTGTTTTCAGACAAGGTTACATTAGAAGATGACCTTGGAAGTTTCTTTTATCTCAAAGATACTATGGATTTTGTTGTTTATCTTCACAATGTCATGCTATTTAACAATGTGTACACTTAATAATAGATTTTTGTTTCTTGTTAACTCAGAACTAAAACAAGGCACTTGATATGACTAAAGTTCAATGATCAAAAGAGTCTCTTGAAGTCACACCTTAATATCCCCCCTTCCCAACTTTTATACTTTCCCCTGGATATGTGTAAGTTTAGAATTTTAGATTACTACTTCTCAGACAAGTAACACTCTATTTTTATTCCTATCCTCCAATCTGAATATGGCTTCCCTAAAATCTGACCATTTTCAAAGAGTTCCTAACTGTGACAGACTGATTGGAATTAAATGAAGAAAACCAAGCAAAGTATGCACCTCTGAGGTGGAATTCAGAACAAACCCAGGAAGAATCTTGAGGAAATGACTGCTGGGGAGGGACCAGAGTGAAGAGGGGAATTCTGTGGAAGATATTCCAGCTGCCACACTACTCATTGAACCTTGGATGGGTCAGAGAGGGTGGTAGGTGGTGGTGATCCTGTGAGAACCTGGTGCTCCTGATCCCCCAAAATAGAGGATTTCCTTGAGTATTACAACTGCTATAACTAGCCAATCATCTCAATTGATCTACTAACATCATTTGCCATCTGAGAAGACATAAACATAGCAGTTACTCCATTTCGCCAAAGCCTGGACTCCCGGGGAGAGAGGCCTCTGAGGGCCCTTATGAATCTGCTTTATCCACTTCCCTGTTATTCCCTCAGTTTAGTTAATTAGTTTATTGGTGAGGAGTTATTGGGGCTTGAGACAGTTACTAGACAAGAGCTACAGAAGGATTCCAGTACTGCTCATCCCAGAGAAAGAAGCTCACTTTGATAGAGAAGCTGATCCTTTACCTTCTATCCTGAATCCCCACAATCCTTCCCTTAATCCTTGAATTCCTCTAACCTCAAATAAATCCCTAGTTAGTTATATTAGTCAAAGTCTGGAACAGTGACTTGGGAGAGGGAGGTGTGTTGGGTGACTGAAGGATGGAAAAGAACATTTTACTCTAGGTTGGAGGGAAAACTGTTTGGGGGATTGGGGACACTAACTTACATCAGTGGCTCTGGTTACTGGACAAAGTCCATTTAGGTCTCAAATGATTCCTAACACATTCCTTTATCATTTCATGAATTACACTCCCAAAAGTCTTCCTAGTAGGAAGGGGGAGTGAGTAGATTTGGCCCACATATTCCAATCAGGTGGGAGTTACCAGAGCACACTTCGTCTATTTGATACCCCTCTCATACATAATTTTCAACAACACATATAAACCAGAGGAGGCTCACAATAGGACCCTATGCCCCCAGAAACCATGGGATATGAAAACTCTTTCCTGAGCTAATGATAATCGTACGTAACCTAGGACAGAAAAAAAGGAATATATCTAACCAGCCTCAGTATCCAGTTAAACTGTACTTCTTTGAGTCATCTATTCTGATGAACTTCTTTACCTTAATGTAAATATTCAGATATCTATGAGATATAATGAGTGATGTAATAATCATCTGATTTTAATGAACAGGAAGAGATCTACTGGGTTATAATGATTAGTTTAGTTACCCTGTTGTTGGGCAGCAGCTCAATGATAATAATTACCTTAAGCATTCGAGTAGGATTATCCTGGATATGCCATGTCCTAACTCATGCATTTGAATTTAACATATATGAATTTAAAAAAAAAAAAGCAAAAATGATATATAGGTTTTTTCTGGGTTAAGATGTCGGCAGAGTAAGAAGCAACTCTTAACCTCTCCTGACCAAAACACACAAAACTCCTCAAGGGGACATAAAAACAAGTCCAGACGAAAGGGAAGAACCCCACAACAGGGCAGAGAGCGGAAGGTACGTGGAAACGAGGCATTTCCATGCTATAAAGGGGTGAAACAGCTCACACTAAATCACGGGCTGAGCAACCAGCCCACCCCCACCCCCTCCACACACAACAGCTATAGCACTGAAGCCAGTTAAAAAGAAATAGAGCAAGTCATTGGCAGCTCCGGGGCCTGTTCCTGAGAGCAGAAAGATTTAGGACCCCAAAAAGCTAACGAACGCACACAAAATCTGAGCACGGGAGCAGGGCGCCGAGAATGGACGCAGGGCGCAGAGCACGGTCTCAGAGCTCAGGCACAGACGGAGGCGTGGGTGGAGGCAGAAACAGCCACAAGCTAAAGCTCTGAAACCCTGTGTGGGGAACCAGTGCAGATGGGTATACGACTGTGGAAGCAGTGCCCTGAGACTTGTAAAGAAACCTCTGGCAGACGATCAAGCAAGGGGGTCCACCATGGGGCTTGACCGTGGACAGACCATGAGCGCGAGGATAAACCTGAGAAGCTGCTGGGCTAAGGATGGCTACCCAGTCTCAGGAAGTTCAGAAGAGAAAGATTAACAACAAGAAAAATAACACTCGACAACTTTTACATAGAGAAAATCCAGACAACTGAGCAAACAGAGGAGGAGAACAAACAAGCATCCGGACCATCCTCAAATAAGTAAAACTCCTCACAAGCTATGGAAGAGTTCAAAACTCAGATGTTGAGGAAAATGGAAGAGATCTGGCAAGAAAATAACTGTTTAAAAGGTAGAATCTTGCAATTGGAAAGTGAGGCTCAGAAACCAAATGAACTGATAAGCAAATTGAACACCAGAAAAGACCAGATTGAAAAGGAATACCAGAAGATTAAGGCCGAAAACCAGAAGATTATGGCCGAAAACCAGAAGATTATAGCCGAAAATCAAAAGATCATAGCCGAAAACCGAAAGATTCTAGCCGAAAATCAATCCGTAAAGGCTAGAATTGAGCAAGTAGAAGCTAATGATCTCTCAAGACAACAAGAACAAATAAAACAAAGTCAAAAGACTGAAAAAATAGAAGAAAACATGAAATATCTCAATGAGAGAGTGACAGACCAAGGAAACCAGTCTAGAAGAGACATTTTGAGAATAATTGGTCTTCCAGAAAAACCAGAAATTAATAGAAACCTGGACTCCATACTAACAGAAATAATTCAGCAAAATTGCCTTGAAGTCCTACAACAAGAGGGCAACATAGACATTGAAAGGATTCATAGAACACCTGCAACATTCGATCAAGAAAAGAAAACATCCAGAAATATAATTGCAAAATTCAAGAGTTTCCAAGCAAAAGAAAATCTTACAAGAAGCCAGAAAGAAACAATTCAAATATCAAGGAGCACCAATCAGGATCACACAGGATCTGGCAGCCTCCACCCTAAAAGATCGCAAGGCTTGGAATACGATATTCAGAAAGGCAAGAGAGCTGGGCCTGCAACCACGGATCAACTACCCATCAAAATTGACTATATATTTCCAGGGGAAAGTATGGGCATTCAACAAAATTGAAGAATTCCAGTTATTTGCACAGAAAAGACCAGGGCTAAATGGAAAGTTTGATATCCAACCACAAAAATCGAGAGAAACCTGAAAAGGTAAATAAGATACAGAGGGGAAAGAAAGAAAACTTATAATTTTTAAATTTGCCTTTTTAAGGGCCTCAGTGAGATCTAATTATCTGTATTCCTATGTAGAGAAATGCTATGTATAATTCTCTGTACTGAACTCTATTCACTATTATAGTATTCACTATGATAGTAATCAGAAGAATAATTCTGATGAGGGTGGAACACTAAATAATCTAAGATGGCATGGGAAAGAGGGGGTGAATAGCAGGGGACACCAAGAGAAACTTGAGTGAATGAGAAAGTAGGATATGCTATTACACACAAAGAGGGCATGGGAGGGAGAGGGGACAAATACTATTATAAGAAGGAGAGGAAGAGAGCATTAAGAGATAATAATCAAACCTTACTCTTAGTGTAATCAACCTGGAGAGGGAAGAGTAGCAATACTATCCATTGGGACATAAAACTCTTATCTAACCCTTCTGAGAAAGTTAGAAGGGATAAACCAAGGGGAGCAGGGGAGTGGGGAGTTAAAAAATGGAGGGGAGAAGAGGGAGGGAATTCATAAGGCCTTTAAAAACAAAAAGAGGGGAAAAATAAGGGAGGGGGTAAAAAGGGAAGTTAAACAAGGGAGGGGATAAGGGATAGCGGCTCAATAACAAACCACTGATTTAAAAGGAAAAAGTATAAGGAAAAAGGGAATAGGAAGAGGGGAGGATTCGAAAGTGTCAGCAAATGCACAATTGATGATTATAACTCTGAATGTGAATGGGATGAACTCACTCATAAAATGGAAGTAAATAGCAGAGTGGATTAGAAACCAAAATCCCACCATATGTTGTCTACAAGAAACACATATGAGGTGGGTGGACATACACAAGTTTAAGGTTCAGGGTTTGAGCAAAATCTTTTGGGCGTCAAATGAGAAAAAGAAGGCAGGAGTGGCTATTATGATTTCTGACCAAGCCAAAGTAAAAATAGATAAGATTAAAAAAGACAGGGAAGGTCATTACATCCTGATTAAAGGTAGTATAAACAATGAGGAAATAACACTGCTCAATATGTATGCACCAAGTGGTACACCATGCAAATTCATAAAGGAGAAACTGGCAGAGCTCAAGAAGGAAATAGATAGTAAAACCATACTAGTGGGAGATCTAAATATTCCTCTGTCAGATCTAGATAAATCAAACCGAAAAATAAATAAGAAGGAGGTAAGAGAGGTGAATGAAGTCCTAGAAAAATTAGATCTAATTGATATGTGGAGAAAAATAAATAGGGACAAAAAGGAATACACCTTCTTCTCAGCTACACATGGCACATTCACAAAGATTGACCATGTTATAGGGCATAGAATCATTGCAAACAAATGCAAAAGAGCAGAAATAATAAATGTAACCTTCTCAGATCATAATGCAATAAAAATAATAATTAGTAAGGGCACCTGGACAGGAAAATCAAAAACTAATTGGAAATTAAATAATATGATTCTTCAAAACCAATTTGTCAAAGAAGGAATCATAGAAACAATCAACAATTTCATTGAAGAAAATGACAATGATGAGACATCCTACCAAACTATGTGGGATGCGGCCAAGGCAGTACTCAGGGGGAAATTTATATCCTTGAGTGCATATATTAACAAATTAAGGAGGGCAGAGATCAATGAATTGGGCATGCAACTCAAAAAATTAGAAAGCGAGCAAATTAAAAATCCCCAGATGAAAACTAAATAAGAACTACTAAAAACCAAGGGAGAAATTAATAAAATCAAAAGTAAAAGAACTATTCAATTAATGAGTAAGACTAGAGACTGGTACTTTGAAAAAACAGATAAAATAGAAAAAGTAATGGTCAATCTATTAAAAAAAAGGAAAGAAGAAAACCAAAGTGACAGTGTCAAAGATGAAAAGGGAGACCTCACCACTAATGAAGGGGAAATTAAAGCAATCATTAAAAACTATTTTGCCCAATTATATGGCAATAAATATAACAATTTAGGATATATGGATGAATATTTAAAAAAATATAAACTGCCTAGATTAACACCAGAAGAAATAGAATACCCAAATAATCCCATATCAGAAAAAGAAATTGAACAAGCCATCAAAGAACTCCCTAAGAAAAAATCGCCAGGGCCTGATGGATTCACAAGTGAATTCTATCAGACATTCAAAGAGCAACTAATCCCAATATTATACAAATTATTTGATATGATAAGCAAAGAAGGAGTCCTACCAAATTCCTTTCATGACACAAATATGGTACTGATTCCAAAGCTAGGTAGATCAAAAACAGAGAAAGAAAACTATAGACCAATCTCCCTGATGAACATAGATGCAAAAATTTTAAATAGAATACAAGCAAAGAGACTCCAGCAAGTAATTAAGAAGATCATCTACCATGATCAGGTGGGATTTATACCAGGAATGCATGGTTGGTTCAACATTAGGAAAACCATCCACATAATTGACCATATCAACAGTCTAACAAACAAAAATCACATGATTATCTCAATAGATGCTGAAAAAGCCTTTGACAAAATACAGCATCCATTCCTATTGAAAACACTGAAAAGTATAGGAGTAGAAGGACCTTTCCTAAAAATAATAAACAGTATATACCTAAAACCATCAACAAACATCATATGCAATGGGGATAAATTAGAAGCCTTCCCAATAAGATCAGGAGTAAAACAAGGATGCCCATTATCACCTCTATTATTCAACATAGTACTAGAAACACTAGCAGTTGCAATTAGAGAAGAAAAAGAAATTGAAGGTATCAAAATAGGCAAAGAGGAGAGTAAGCTATCACTCTTTGCAGATGATATGATGGTCTACTTAAAAAATCCTAGAGAATCAACTAAGAAGCTTGTAGAAATAATCAACAACTTTAGCAAAGTTGCAGAATACAAAATAAATGCACATAAATCATCAGCATTTCTATACATTTCCAACACACTAGAGTAACAAGAAGTAGAAAGAGAAACACCATTCAACATTACCCTAGACAATATAAAATACTTAGGAATCTACCTACCAAAACAAACACAGCAATTATATGAAAAGAACTACAAAACACTTTCCAAACAAATAAAACTGGATCTAAACAATTGGAAAGCTATTGATTGCTCATGGGTAGGACGAGCTAACATAATAAAAATGACAATTCTACCCAAATTAATTTACCTATTTAGCAGCATACCTATCAAGCTACCAAAAAACTTCTTTACTGAATTAGAAAAAACTATAACAAATTTCATTTGGAATAACAAAAGTTCAAGAATATCAAGGGAAATAATGAAAAAAATGTGAAGAAAGGGGGCCTAGCGGTACCAGATATTAAACTATACTATAAAGCAGCAGTCATCAAAACAATATGGTACTGGCTAAGAGATAGAGAAGAGGATCAATGGAATAGACTTGGAATAAATGACATCAGCAAGACAGTGTATGATAAACCCAAAGAGCCCAACTTTTGGGACATGAATCCACTATTTGTCAAAAACTGCTAGGAAATTTGGAAAAGAATATGGGAGATATTAAGTTTAGATCAACATCTCACACCCTACACCAAGATAAATTCAGAATGGGTGAACGACTTGAATATAAAGAGGGAAACTACAAACAAGTTAAGTAAGTAAACACAGAATAGTTTACTTGTCAGATCTGTGGGAAAGGAAAGACTTTAAAACCAAGCAAGAGTTAGAGAAAATTACAAAATGTAAATTAAATGGTTTTGATTATATGAAACTAAAAAGTTTTTGTACAAGCAAAAACAATGTAGTCAAAATCAGAAGGGAAACAACAAATTGGGAAAAAATCTTTATAACGAAAAACTCTGACAAGTTTCTAATTACTCAAAGGAGTTAAAGCAATTGTATAAAAATCAAGCCATTCCCCCATTGATAAATGGGCAAGAGACATGAATAGGCAATTTTCAGGTAAAGAAATCAAAAGTATCAATAAGCACATGAGAAAGTGTTCCAAATCTCTAATAATTAGAGAAATGCAAATCAAAACAACTCTGAGGTATCACTTCACACCTAGCAGAGTGGCTAAAATGAAAGAAGGGGAGAGTAATGAATGTTGGAGGGGATGTGGCAAAATTGGGACATTAATGCATTGCTGGTGGAGCTGTGAACTGATCCAACCATTCTGGCTGGCAATTTGGAATCATGCTCAAAGGGCTATAAAAGAATGCCTGCCCTTTGATCCAGCCATACCATTGCTGGGTTTGTACCCCAAAGAGATCATAGATAAACAGACTTGTACGAAAATATTTATAGCTTCACTTTTCATGGTGGCAAAGAACTGGAAAAGGAGGGTATGTCCTTCAATTGGGGAATGGCTGAACAAACTGTGGTACATGCGGGTGATGGAATACTATTGTGCCTAAAGGAATAATAAACTGGAGGAGTTCCAGGCAAACTGGAGATACCTTCGGGAACAGATGCAGAGTGAAAGGAGCAGAGCCAGAAGAACATTGTACACAGAGACTGATATACTGTGGTAAAATTGAATGTAATGGACCTCTGTACCAGCAGCAATACAATGACCCAGGAAAATTCTGAGGGATTTATGGTAAAGAATGCTGCCCACATTCAGAGGAAGGACTGCAGGAGAGGAAACATATAAGAAAAACAACTGCTTGAACGCATGGGTCGGGGTGGACATGATTGAGGGTGTGGACTCGAAACTACCACACCAATGCAACTACCAATAATTTGGAAATTGGTCTTGATCAAGGACATATGACAAAACTAGTGGAAATGTGCATTGGCCATGGGTGGGGGGAGCGTGGGGGGCGAAGGGGAAAGGAGGAGCATGAATCATGTAACCATGTTAAAAATGAATATTAATAAATGTTTGGGAAAAAAAGGAGGTGCCAAATGCATTCACAGTACATGTATCATCCACCGTCAACATCTAGTTGCCAAAAAATTAAGTACACTTATATAATTCATTACAATATGTAATTAAAGCTATCAACACAATCAGAAGCAAATCACTGAATGAGAGATTATTTAAACAGCTCTGTATTGAAAGCAATGAATTTAATTGTTTGCTGCTTCATACAGAAGTTCATTGGTTGTCAAAGGGTGCCTGTTTAGATGGGTTTTTAAACTCTTTAACTTGGTGCTGGAGTTCTTGAAAAATAAAAATTTAATTTAATTCAATCCAATTGAGTTAATTTAATTCAATCCAATTTAATTCAATCGAAAAGTGACATCGCTTACTTGACAGACTTATTTCAAAAACTTAAAGAAAGCAATCTTCGGCTTTAAGGTGATGAAGTGAATTTAATAAAGATAAAATCTGTTATTTCTGCATTTGTGACAAAACTTCTGTACAAATGAAACTTTGGACTAGGGGAATTCAGCCATTTCCCAAATTTATCAGGAGCAGAAAATAAAGATGAAGACATACTTTCTTATTGTGAGTATTTGGATGCTCTCCTTTCAGATTTTAATCAACGATTTGATGATATTTTGAAAATGAACATACCTGATTGGATTTTGGATCCTTTTTCAAGTGCAAACACCGAAGTATCTCCACAGTTACAAGAAGAACTGATAGAAGTAACTACAAATGATGAATTGAAATTTAAATTTAGAAGTGCCTACCAACAATTCTGTCTGCAAAAGAAGATCCCTACAGCTTATCCTGAAATATGGGCTATAATTCAAAAGTTCTTAATTGCATTTCCTTCATCATATTTAGTGGAACATGGATTCAGTGTGGTAACCAATTTATTAATAATAATAAAAAGAAACCAATTGCAAATAGTCAATCGCAGTGATTTAAGATTACTGCTGATGAAAATAGAGCCGAGGATTACTAAATTGGTAAGAGCACACCAGGTTCATCTTTCTCATTAAGATGATTTCTAATGATTTAACTTTTTTTGTATTGCATTCTATTCTGAGTACAATAAATAGTTTCATAATTTCAAACTTAAATGTTTCTAATTACACCTTTCTTTACTATATTTTACAAAAAAGGTAGAAACATTAATACATATATCTTTCCTATTAATTGCTATTAAAATTTTAAAAAATTAATTTCCAAGGGGCGCTAAGTAATATTTTCTCTGGAAAAGGGGTAGAGGGCCATAAAAGTTTGGGAACCACTGATCTAAACAATTGGACAAACATTGATTGCTCATGGGTAGGATGAGCTAACATAATAAAAATGACCATTCTACCCAAATCAATATACTTATTTAGTGCCATACATATCCAACTACCAAGAAACTTTTTAAAAGAATTACAAAAATTATAACAAAGTTCATTTGGAAGAACAATAGGACAAGAATATCAATAGAAATAATGGAAAAAACTGTGAAGGAAGGTGGCCTAGCAGTATTAGATATTAAACTATACTATAAAGCATTGGTCATCAAAACAATATGGCACTGGGTAAGAGACAGAAGGGAGGATCAGTGTAATAGACTTGGGATAAGAAATGTCAACAAGACAGTCTATGATAAACCCAAAGAGCCCAATTTTTGGGACATGAATCCACTATTTGACAAAAAATGTTGGGAAAATTGGAAAACAATATGGGAGAGATTAGGTTTAGATGAACATCTCACACTCTACACCAAAATAAATTCAGGATGGGTGAATAACTTGAATATGAAGAAGGAAACTAGAAGTAAATTAAGCGAACACAGAATAATGTACTTGTCAGATCACTGGGAAATGAAAGAATTTTAAACCAAGCAACAGTTAGGAAAAATTACAAAATGTAAAATAAATAATTTCGATTACATTAAATTAAAAAGGTTTTGTACACACAAAAACAATGCAACCAAAATCAGAAGAGAACAAAAAACTGGGAAAAAATCTTTATAACAAAAATCACTGACAAAGGTCCAATTACGCAAATATGCAAGAAGCTAAATCAATTGTAGAAAAAAATCAAGCCATTCCCCAACTGATAAATGGGCAAGGGACATGAATAGGCAATTTTCAGATAAAGCAATCAAAAGTATCAATAAGCACATAAGAAAGCATTCTAAATTTTTAATAATTAGAGAAATGCAAATAAAAAACAACTCTGCGGTATCATCTCACACCTAGCAGATTGGCTAAAATTACAACAGGGGAGAGTAATGAATACTCAATTGGATGTGGCAAAATTCAGACATTAATGCATTGCTGGTGGAATTGTGAATTGTTCCAACCACTCTGGATGGCAATTTGGAATCATGCCAAAAGAGCACTAAAAGATTCCCTGCCCTTTGATCCAGCCATACTATTGCTCAGTTTGTACCCTAAAGAGGTCATAGGGAAAAAGACTTAAACAAAAATATTTATAGCCATGTTCTTCGTGGTAGGAAAAAATTGGAAAACAAGGGTATTCCCTTCAATTGGGAAATGGCTGAACAAATTGTGGTATCTGTTGGTGATGGGATACTATTGTGCTCAAAGGAATAATAAACTGGAGGAATTCCATGTGAACTGGAAAGACCTCCAGGAATTGATGCAGAGTGAAAGGAGCAGGACCAGGAGAACATTGTACACAGAGGTCGATACACTGTGGTAAAATAGAATGTAATGGACTTCTGTACTAGCAGCAATGCAATTACCCAGGAAAATTCTGTGGGACTTTTGGAAAAGAACACTACCCACTTTCAGAGGGAGAACTACAGGAGTGGAAACACAGAAGAAAAACAATTGCTTGAACACATGGGTTGATGCAGACATGATTTGGGAAGTAAACTCTAAAAGACCAGCCTAGTACAACTATCAGTAATATGGAAATAGGTCTTGGTTGATGACACATGAAGAAACCACTGGAAATGCACAGATGGGGGGAGCAGTATTTGGGGGTGGGGAAAGCATAAGATCATGAAATCATGAATCATGTAACCATGGAAAATTTTTTTCTAAAAAAAAAATATAATTTAAAAAATTTGACCTAAAAAATAAAAGAAATATATAGAAATGGTGATTTTTTTGAGTTTATATTGTATCCTACAACTGTGCTAAAGTTGTTGATTATTTCCACTTCCTTTTTAGTTGATTTTCTAGGATTCCCTAAGTAGACCATCTCATAATCTGCAAATACTGGTAGTTTAATCATCTCATTGTTTACGTTAATCTCTTTAATTTCTTTTTTTCTGCAACTGCTACCACCAGTGTTTCTAGTACAATGTCATATAATATTGGTAATGGGCATCCTTGCTTCAAATCTGATCTTACTTATCCCCATTGCTTATGATGTTTGCTGATATAAATATGTAATGTTTATTATTTTTAGGAAAAGCAAATCTATTCCTATACTTTCTACTATTTTCAATAAGAACGTGTGTTGTATTTTGGGAAAGGCTTTTTTTGCAACTATTGAGATACTCATGTGATTTCTGTTGGTTTGATAATTCAATTTTATGGATGGTTTTCCTAATGTTAAACCATCCTTGCATTCGTGGTATAAGTCCAACCAGGTCATAGTGAATAATTCTAGTAATAACTTGCAGTAGTCTTTTTGCTAGTATTTTATTTAAGATTTTTGCTTTCATGTTCATTAAGGAAATTGGTCTGTAATTTTCTTTCTCTGTTTTTGGTCTGCCTGGATTTTGAATTAATATCACATCTGTGTCATAAGAGGAATTTTGTAAGACTCCTTCCTTGCTCATTTTGTCAAATAATTTGTCTAGTACTGGGATTAATTGTTCTTTAAATATTTGATAAAATTCACTTGTGAATACATCTGGCCCTCAGGATTTTTTCTTAGGAAGTCCCTTGATGGCTTCTTCAATTTATTTTTCTGAGATGGGATTATTTAAGTATTCTATTTCCTCTTTTTAAAATCTAGACAGTTTCATTTTTGCAAATATTCACCCATTTCACCTAGATTGTCATATTTATTGTCATATTGTCATATATTTCGGCAAAATAATTCTAAAAATTCCTTTAATTTCCTCTTCAGTAGAGGTAAGGTCACCCTTTTTATCTTTGATATTATTACTGATATTTTCTTTCTTTTCTTTTTTTATTAGATTAACCAGGACTTCATCTATTTTGTTTGGGTTTTTTCCAAGTACCAGCTCCTAGTCTTATTTATCAGTTTGATAGTTCTTTTACATTCTATTTTATTTCTCCTTTGATTTTTAGGTTTTCCAATTTGGTTTTAATCTCAGTATTTTAAACTTGTTCTCTTTCTAGTATTTTAAGTTTCATCCCTAATTCATTGACCTCTGCCCTCTCTGATTTGTTGATATATACACTCAAGGATATAAATTTATCCCTGAGCACTGCTTTGGCTTCATCCCATAGATGTTTATATGTTGTTTCCTCATTGTCATTCTCTTCAATGAAATCAGTAATTATTTCTTTGATTTGTTATTTACCTACCAATTTTAGAAAAATTAGATTTAGTTTCCAACTAACTTTAAATTTGTCTTTCCATGAGCCCTCATCAATTATGATTTTTATTGCATTATGGTCTAAAATGCATTTATTATTTCTGCTTTCCTACATTTGTTTGCAATGTTTTTTGCCCTAGTATATGGTCAGTCTTTGTATACATGCCATATACCACTGTAAAGAAAGTATATTCCTTTTTATCCCTATTTTTTTCCTCCAGCTATCTATTAGCTCTAATTTTTCTAATGCTTCATTCACTTCCCTTATTTCTTTCATATTAATTTTTGGTTCAGTTTTTCTAGTTCTGATAGGGGAAGGTTGACTTCCCCTGCTAGTATGGTTTTACTATCTATTTCCTCCTTTACTTCCTTTAGTTTCTTTTTTAGGAATCTGAGTGCTGCACCATTTGGTGCATATCTGCTGAGTACTGATATTTCTTCATTTTTTAAAGTGCCTTTCATCAATATGTAATTACCTTCATTATCTCTTTTAATGAGATCTATTTTTCCTTTAGCTTTGCCTGAGATTATAATTGCTACTTCTTCCTTCTTTGTCTCAGTTGTAATAAATTCTGCTCCACCCTCTTAACTATACACTGTGTATATCTACCTGCCTCAAGTGTGTTTCTTGTAGACAACATATGGTAAAAATCTGATTTTTAATACATTATGTTATCTGCTTTCTTTTTATGGGTGAGTTCATCCCACTCACATTCACAGTCATGGTTACTTCTATGTATTCCCCTACATTTTGTCTTCCTTCTTTGATTCTGCCCTTTCTCTTATCCCTCTTACCCTCCTCTCCAACTTTTTTGCTTTTAATCAGTCTTTCCCTTTCCCCTCCCTAAGGCCACTCACCTTCCCACCTCTCCATTTTTATATTCATCTCTTACTATAGTACCTTTTAAATGATTCCCCAAACTCTCCCTTCTGTGTATTGCTCCCCTCTCCACCAGCTCATTTATAACCCTTCTACTTCTCTATAGGGCATGATACAGTTCTCTGCCCTGATGGATCTGAATGTTTTCTCTCTGAGCCAATTCCAAGGAGCATAACATTTAAGTATTGTCTGTTGCCCACTGTAGGGAGCCATAATGAACAGTTTAGTCTGTAAATCCTATCAGATCCAGCTATAGCTGATGATTATAACTGATTGATGACTCCTTTCATTATTAAAAGTTTTCCTGTGTAATAAATCATTTTAATTCAAACAAAAGAGGGAAATATGTGGGAAGCCAATAAAAGAATAGACAAAAATCTGAGAGTCCTCTCTTGACCCCTTTTGTGAATCCTTGTGATTTCTTAGTGAAAAGTATTGTGGCCTGCAAACCTACATTTGAGAGGTTAACACTCTTCCCCTTTGTCCAGGAATGCAGATGCCTAGTAGATACAAGGCCAAAACCTCAGCAGGGGCATTTCAACCCTGAGAAAATATTCCCCAACTTGGCTGTCTGATAAAAACCCAGTCAAAATTCAGCCTTGGCCTTGTTCTATTCTGAAGCCAGTGAGACCTTTTGTGTTTTGGTATTTCATAATTTGTAAATTCTGGGCATCTGCGAAGTTTCAGGGAGGGATTCTTTTGTGTGAAATGAGTCTTGAAATATATATATAATAAACTCCATGCTCCTGGAGTCAGAGCTGGAAGCATGAGTTAAAAGATCTTCCTGTCCTTACTTCTTATCAACTAAGCCATCTTTATCAGATTATCTGGAGATGATAAATAGATCTCGAGAGTCCACCTCTTCCTCCCTTCCATTATATTGCCCCCCCTCCACTTTCCTGGGAGCTTCTTTATGAAATATACATTCACCCTATATTATCTCTTTTCCTATTTCTCTTAGTATTATCCTTTTTATTACTCTTATTTTTTTTGTTTTAAGAGTTACCAATATCATCTTTTCATATAGGAAGACAAATCATTTGAACTTATTGGGTACCTTACTTTTTTTTTCTTTTCTTAATTACCTTTTGGTGGTTCTCATGAGTTCTTGATGTGGGCATCAACTTTTCTGTTTCAGTCAGGTCTTTTCTTCAGGAATGCTTGGAAATTTTGTATTTTATTAAATGACCATACTTTCCCTTGTAAAAATATAGTCTCTTTTGCTGGGTAATTGATTCTTGGTTGTAGATCCAAGTCCCTTGCTTTCTGGACTATTATATTCCATGCCTTCCAATCATTCAGTGTAGATCCAGCCAGGTCCTATGTAATCCTGACAGTGGCTCCATGATATCTGAATTGCTTTTTTATCAGCTTGTAGTATCTTTTCCTTGATTTGGAAGTCCTTTAAATTGGCTATAACATTTCTGGGCATTGTTACTTAGGGATTTAATGCAGGAGATGATCTGTGGGTTCTTTCACTCTCTACTTTACTCTCTTGTTCAAGAATATCATGACAGTTTTCTTGAAAAATTTCCTCTAGAGTGATGTACAGCTTTTTCTTTGGTCATGATTTTCCAGCTTAAATTGTCTCTCTTGGATCTATTTTCCAAGTCTATTGTTTTATCAATGTGTTTCATATTTTCCACAATTTTTTCATTCTTTTGATTTTGTCTTATAGATTCTTGCTGCCTTTTGAAGTCATTCCCTTTTAATTGTTCAATTCTAATTTTTAAAGATTGAATTTCATCCCTGACTTTTTGATCCTCCTTTTCCTTTTGATCTATTTTTCTTTGTAGGTCTTTGTTTTTAACTTTTACATTTTTGCCTTGTTTTTGAACTGGTCGAATCTGTTTTTAAAGACACTATTTTCTTGTTTTAGTTCATGTGCCTCTGTTTCCAGATGACCTATTTTACCTTTTAAGTTCTTTCCCCAATTTTCTTCAACATCTCTTATTTGTGTTTGCATCGTGTTTTGAATTCTTTCAGAGCCTGGTCTAATTTGCTGGAGTTCCTGAGTTTTTGCTTGGTTTTCCTTGGTCCTCCTCTGTTCCATTTGTTCTTTGTTCACTACCTGAATTGTAATTTCTTTTTACCTTTTCTGTTGTTTACTCATTTTTTTCCTTCTTTCCCCCTCTTCACAGTTTCCTCCCTCTTCCTAACCTATGAATCAAGTATCAAACTAAATAAATAAATAAGCAAGCTTTAGTAGGATGTTGTCAGATGTTGCTTGAACATCTTTAGAGATGATGTGATGATGCTACTTCTAGATGGATTTTATAACTGCAACTGGAAGGAGGTCAAAGTGGGGGCTGAATGAAACAGCTGGTAGCTGAATAACAGGGATAGGCTTATGGAGCTCCTGGTATAGATCAATTAAGGTTCAATGGAGTGTCTTGATTAGACCACCCACTACCCAAGACCGAAACCCAGAATGAGCTTCCACTCCCTGGGTATCATCCCCTTACATAGTCCAGTTCTAACTGCTCCTCAACTGCCTTCAGCTTCTTGGGGTCTGAACCCCCTTTTCCTTTTTATGTGCAGTAATGCTTACAGATAGTAATAGGAACAGAACCTCCATACTATGAAATTTGGCATTTTATTAGTAGCATTAGCTAAATATTAACTGCAATGCCTCCACTTTCAGCATTAATCAAATATGAATTGTAGATTGTTCAATCATCCACTTTGTATACCAGATTGTTAGGCATCAGCTTTGTACCCAATATGTTTTGTTAATTTTTTATACTGTTCTTAGAAATAATTGATTACCTATACTGGTCCTCCAATGTATCCTATCCCCTCCCCATGTTCCCACTCTTGGAAAGGCATTAAGACCTCCCCTTGACAAATGATGACAAGGGGGGAAATGGAGGAATCTCCACCTGAATTTGAAAAGAGAGATGCTAAGTTCCCAGACCCCCAAAAATATGTCAACCAATGTCTACAGGAGGAAGTTGCCACCTATAACAGAGCTACTCCACACTATTAGCTCCAAAGAGGCTACTCTACTACCTTATCCTCTACTAGGTTTATCCATCAAACCTAGGGCTACCTAATTAGCCCTCAGATTGCTATTATACCACCATAAATAACTTCGTCATTAAAAATCCTTTTTTTTTTACTTCTGGACTGAATGGAATTTGAATCTTCCATTCTTGGGATGAGATCCTATTACAAACTTAGGTGTGTTTCTCCCATATAATTTAGTGCATTGGCTGGGAACATCCCACTTATACTCCCTTCAGTCAGAGATAAGAAATAAAATTCTCCTTTAACCTCTACTCCCTGGGGACCTCTACCTTTTTGATGCATCTTTGTGTGAGGTGCAGTCAGATTTTTGTTTTGCTCCAGGGGAGGCAGAGTGCAGTGCAGTCAGAGGAGGGGAGTATGAGGCAAGGAGCATCTATTCCCAAAGAAACACCATTCACTGGTCATTCTTTTAAAGCATTGGAACAAGTTAGATATGTTCAACTTGAAGAAGAAGAAATTGATTTCTTACTGCAATATCTCCTGGTCACAATATAGCCTCAAAATCCAAGAAGTATGGCCTGTTAATGGTACTGTTAGTTATAATGATCTTTTCCAACTAGCCATGTTCTGTCACTGAGAAAGCAAATGGACAGAACTACCTTATGTTCTGGTTTTCATGGCTCTGGCACAGAACCAAGAACTTAATTGTGCTTGGCTAGGAAGGCTAAAGAAAATCCAGTGCCTGATCTTTTAGAAGATCCCATCCTAGCTCCAGTTTTATTATCTCTCCATAACTCTGTTCTTGCCCTTTCTTCTCCCCACAACCTTGGGGGGCCAAGGCTCTGTGGCTGTTTCATCTGTCTGCTCTGCTTCCTCTGATCCATTTCCCTCTGCTTGGGCAGGAATGACTCTTCAGGAGAAGGCTTCCCCTTTTTCAGCCTCTGTGGGGTCTGCTCTCTCCCTTTTGCCTCACATATAGCTTCCCTTGCCACCTACTTCCACTCCTCTTCTGGATCCTCACAGCTCACTCCATACCAGGAGCAGCTTTTCTTATGCAACATAGAATCTGACCTACCCCTTGAGGGAAGTGGCTATGGGGAACATGAGGGTACAAGTTTGTGTCCCTTTTTCCATGACAAATCTGGCATGGATCAAGGAGAAATTAGATAAGTATCATGAAGATTCCACCCATTGTATTGACCATTGACCATTCACTTTGCTTTTAAGTGGGGTGACATTGATATCATCCTGTCTAATGGTTGCGCACTGTATGAGAAGTGGTGACTTTGGGATCTGACTCAGCAGAAGGGAAGTGAATTTGTCATGTTCAACCAAGACCTTCCTGGTGAGAGACCAGATCTAGAAAAAACATAATTGCCCAGGAGTTCTGCTCCCAAATTTGAGTCAGCAACCTATTTTTGTTGTGGGAAAGAGGGCCATTAGTCTCACAGATGGCCTGAGAACTGTGGCAAATGGGATCTGCCACCATACCATTGTTCATCCTGTGGGGGGAAGGGGCACTGGAAGAGTGAATTTCTAAGAAGTCAGCTTCTAGCACTTGAGTTATATAATTCTGAGTGACAAGGCCCATTTAGACCCCTACTCTTTCCATCATGATGGCCAAGTCAAGTGTGACTTTGGATGTAACAGAACCCAATCTTATCCATGATTGTGAGGAATTCATTGATTTCAATATCAGATCAATACCAGATCATACCAGATCTCAAGGGATATGCCTCTTGAGAACTCTAATCATGACTGGTACACAGACAGGTGCAACTTTTTAGAAAATGGAATAACAAAAGAAGGATAGAGTGGTGAGTCTTAATGTGGCCAGAGAAGCTAAACAACTTCTCCCAAATACCTCTGCCCAGAAGGTCATTCATGGCTTAGAACTAGCAGAGGGAAAATGCAATGTTTGCACTGATTTCAAATATGACTTTCATGTTTTCCCATTCACATGAAGCAATATGGAAGAAGAGAAGGCGGATGGTAGCAAAAAACTCCCCTGTGAAATCTGGCCCTGAGATTTTACAGTTCTTGCAGATTTCCTGCCAAAGTATCAGTTGTGTTTTGCCAGAGCCACCAGAAAAAAAGGATCAGAAGAGACAGAGTCAGAAAGTCTGATATTTTAGCAAAATAGACATCTAGAAACAGTTATTTGGTCCCTCTCCAGCTCTTACTCTTTTTGGGTACCAGAAGTTACGCCTGGGTACATGAGGGAAAAAAGGGAAAGGACATTTAAGGAAGGATTCCAAGAGTTAGAAGGAAATGGATGACTCTGATAACCCATGAATTAACTCCTGTTTCCTGGGAGCCTCCAGTGGAAGTTAGTAAAAGCATACCCAACTATACACCTAGGCTGCAAGGTCCTCACAAATCTAATCTCAATTGGATTTTCTAAATTGCATCTATCTCAAAATTAGAAAGTATGGATATATTGTTTTGGAAGAAACATGTTAATTCTTAATTGTGCTAACTTAGAAAATTTCTGAATATGACATCAGAATTCATTATATGTGTCATGTTATTTCATCTAGCCAGTTCCTGTTTGCTAATTGTGATATTCTGAGTTTTGCAGTTTGAAAAACTCAAACCTTCCTAGCTGGTTAAATCCATAAATCTAGCATTGGGCAAGCTTTGTGATCAGCAGAGAGTGAAAAGTTTGTTCTGAGATCAGCAAGCAGCCAACAAATGAATAAGAAGCAATTAAGAACTAAGATTTTTCACAGTCAAAGAGAAGTATTCAAAAGCTCCTTTACATATGTGGCATTAAGAAGGAGAAACTTTTGAAGTTATAAATTTAGAATGAAATAATTATCAGAGTGAAGTTTATTTAGATTGTTAAACAAATAGGAACATTAAGAGTTAAAAGAGAAAGTTGCAATAAATTTTGAGCAAAGGATTTGAAGGTAAAAGGTTTAAATGTCTTGCAACTCAGAGAAACCAACTAAGTATTTGCTTCTCTTAGTATAGAAACAACTGGAAGTTGAAGCTATCATTAATCAAGATGATGTTAGTGCAAATTTAACTAGCAGAAAAATTATTAACTCCTTTTTCTGATTGGATTAAAAGGGCAGAAGATGTATGAATTAGGAAGAATTCACAGATAGTTTAAGCACTGAAGTGGTATGAGAAAAAAAATTGAGACTTCTGGGGTTGGAATCAAGATGGAGGGGTAACTAGAGCAGGAGCACTGTTTCACCATGAAAATCCTCTCGAGAAAAAGAGTAATATATCATAAAAAATATACAGGAGAGGGGGCTTCCGGGTTAAGATGGAGGCAGAGTAAAAAGCAGCCCTTAACCTCTCCGAACCAAAACATAGAGGACTCCTCAAGGGGACATAAAAACAAATCCAGACAAACAGAGGGACCCCACAACAGGGCCCAGAGTGGAAGGTAGGTAGAATCAGGTCTTTTCCATACTAGAAAGGGGTGAAACAGCTCTCACTAAATCACGGACTGAGCAACCAACCCTCCCCCCCACACACACAGACACACACACTATCTACAAAGCCAAAGCCAGCTCAAAAGAAATAGAGCAAGTTTGGGGCACCCATTGAGTCACTGGCAGCTCCAGGGCCTGTTCCTGAGAGCAGCAAGGCTTAGGACCCCAAAAGGCTAAAGAACTCACACAGACTTTGAAGGTGGACAAGGAGCGCAGGCTCGGGCGGAGGTGGACACAGGCGCGAGTGAAGGCTCTGAAACCCTCAGTGGGGAACCAGTGCAGACAGGTATAAAACTGTGGAAGCAGCACCCTGAGACTGTAAAGGAGCCTTCTGCAGAGGATCAAGCAAGAGGGTCCACCAGGGCCTTGACCTTGAGAACAACCAGACCTGAGACCTCAGGAGGCTAAAGAGTGCAGACAGGCCCTTAGCGTGAGGATAAAGCTGAGAAGGGGCTGGGCTAACAATGGCAACCCAGAATCAGGAAGGCCAAAAGAGAAAGATTAACAACAACAAGAAGAAACCTTTAACACTCAACAACTTTTACACAGAGAAAATCCAGACAACCGAGCAAACAGAAGAGGAGAACAAACAAGCAAACACATCCAGATCCTCCCAAAATAATGAAAACTGGGCACAAGCTCTTGAAGAGTTCAAATCTGAGATGAAGAGAAAGTTGGAAAAGATTTGGCTAGAGAAATCAGAAATAGCTCAAAAGGAAATCAGGCAAGAAAATAACAGCTTAAAAGGCAGAATTTTGCAATTGGAAAGTGAGGCTCAGAAACCAAAGGAACTGATAAGCAAATTAAACATGAGAAATGACCAGATTGAAAAGGAAAATCAGTCCCAAAAGGCTAGATTGGAGCAATTAGAAGATAATGATCTCTCAAGGCAGCAGGAACAAATAAAACAAAACCAAAGACTAAAAAAATAGAAGGAAACATGAAATATCTCAATGAGAAATTAACAGACCAAGAAAACCAGTCAAGAAGAGACAATTTGAAAATCATTGGTATCCCTGAAAAAGCAGAAATTAATAGAAATTTGGACTCCATACTAAAAGAAATTATTTAGCAAAATTGTCCTGAAGTTCTACAACAAGAGGACAATATAGACATTGAAAGGATACATAGATCACCCTCTACACTAGACCAGAAAAGACAACCCCCAGGAATATAATAGCCAAATTCAAGAACTTCCAAGTAACAGAAAAAATCTTACAACAAGCCAGAAAGAGACAATTCAAATATCAAGGAGCACCAATCAGGATCACACAGGATCTGGCAGCCTCGACTCTAAAAGACCTCAAAGCTTGGAATATGATATTCAGAAAGGCAAGAGATCTGGGCCTTCAACCACGGATCAACTACCCACCAAAATTAACTATAGACTTCCAGGGGAAAGTATGGGCATTCAACAAAATGGAAGATTTCCATATATTTGCACAGAAACGACCAGGATTAAATGGAAAGTTTGATATCCAACAACAAAAATCAAGAGAAACATTAAAAGGTAAATAAGAAACAGAGGTGAAAGAAAGAAAACTCATAATTTTTAAATTTGCCTTTTTAAGGGACTCAGTAAGATCTAATTATCTGTATTCCTATGTGGAGAAATGGTATGTATAATTCCCTGCAGTGAACTCTATTCACTATTATAGTATTCATGATTATAGTAATCAGAAGAATAATTCATAGGGAGAGTTTGGAGTACTAAATGGTCTAACATGATGTGGGAGGTGGGAAAGAGGGAGGTGAATAGTAGGGGACACCAAGAGAAACTTGAGAGAATAAGAAAAATAGGATATTCTATTACAAACAAAGAGGGCATGGGAAGGGGAGGTGACAAATACTATTATAAAAAGGAGAGGAAGAGAGCATTAAGAGGTAATATTTAAACATTACTCTCAGTGTAATCAATCCGGAGAGGGAAGAGTAGCTATATTATCCATTGGGATATAAAACTCTATCTAACCCTACTGAGAAAGTCAGAAGGGAAAAACCAAAGGGAGGACGGGAGTGGGGAGGTCAAAAAAGGGAGGGGAGAAGAAGGGGGAGGGAATTCATTAGGCCTTTAAAAATAAAAAGAGGAGAATAATAAGGGAGGGGGTAGAAAGGGAAGTTAATCAAGGGAGGGGATAAGGGATACCAGCTTAAAGCAAACCTCTGGTTTCAAAGGAAATAGTGTAAGAAGAAGGGGTAGGCATAGGGGAGGATACAAAAATGTCAGCAAATGCACAACTGATAATTGTAACTATGAATGTGAATGGGATGAACTCGCTCATAAAATGGAAGCAAATAGCTGAGTGGATCAGAAACCAAAGTCCTACCATATTTTGTCTACAAGAAACACATATGAGGTGGGTAGACAGACACAAGTTTAAGGTTAAGGGCTTGAGCAAAATCTTTTGGGCTTCAAATGAGAAAAAGTAGGCAGGAGTGGCTATTATGATCTCTGACAAAGCCAAAGTAAAATAGATATGGCTAAAAAAGACAGGGAAAGTCATTACATCCTCATTAAAGGCATCATAAACAATGAGGAAATAACACTGTTCAATATGTAAGCACCAAGTGGCATAGCATCCAAATTCATAAAGGAGAAAACGGCAGAGCTCAAGAAGGAAATAGATAGTAAAACCATAATAGTGGGAGATCTAAATATTCCTCTGTCAGATCTAGATAAATCAAACTGAAAAATAAATAAGAAAGAGGTAAGAGAGGTGAATGAAGCCCTAGAAAATTTAGATTTAATTGATATGTGGAGAAAAATAAATAGGGATAAAAAGGAATACACCTTCTTTTCAGCTGCACATGGTACATTCACAAAGATTGACCATGTAATAGGGCATAGAAACATTGCAAACAAATGGAAAAAAGCAGATATAATAAATGTAAACTTCTCAGATCATAATGCAATGAAAATAATAATTAGTAAGGGCACCTGGATAGGCAAATTAAAAATTAATTAGTAATTAAATAATATGATTCTCCAAAACCAATTAGTCAAAGAAGAAATCATAGAAACAATCAACAATTTCATTGAAGAGAATGACAATGTTAAGACATCCTACCAAACTCTGTGGGATGCAGCCAAGGTAGTACTCAGGGGGAAATTTATATCCTTGAGTTCATATATTAACAAATTAAGGAGGACAGAGGTTAATGAATTGGGCATGCATCTCAAAAAATTAGAAAGCGAGCAAATTAAAAAACCCCAGATGAAAACTAAATTAGAAATACTAAAAATAAAAGGAGAAATTAATAAAATCGAAAGTAAAAGAACTATTGAATTAATAAATAAGACTACAAGCTGATATTTTGAAAAAACAGATAAAATAGACAAAGTACTGGTCAATCTAATAAAAAAAAGGAAAGAAGAAAACCAAATTGACAGTATCAAAGATGAAAAGAGAGACCTTACCTCTAATGAAGGGGAAATTAAGGAAATCATTAAAAACTATTTTGCCCAATTATATGGCAACAAATATAAGAATTTAGGTGATATGGATGAATATTTACAAAAAAATCCCTAAATTAACAGCAGAAGAAATAGAATACCAAAATAATCCCATATCAGAAATAGAAATTGAACAAGCCATCAAAGAACTCCCCAAGAAAAAATCACCAGGGCCTGATGGATTCACAAGTGAATTCTTTCAGTTATTCAAAGAGCAACTAATTTCAATACTATACAAATTATTTGATATGATGAGCAAAGAAGGAGTCCTACCAAATTCCTTTTATGACACAAATATGGTACTGATTCCAAAGCCAGGGAGATTAAAAACAGAGAAAGAAAATTATAGACCAATCTCCCTAATGAACATAGATGCAAAAATCTCAAATAGAATACTAGCAAAGAGACTTCAGCAAGTAATTAAGAAGATCATGCACCATGATCAGGTGGGATTTATACCAGGAATGCAAGGATGGTTCAACATTAGGAAAACCATCCACATAATTGACTATATCAACAGTCTAACAAACAAAAATCACATGATTATCTCAATAGATGCTGAAAAAGCCTTTGACAAAATATAGCATCCATTCCTACTGAAAACACTGAAAAGTATAGGAATAGAAGGACCTTTCCTAAAAATAATAAAGAGTATATACCTAAAACCATCAACAAACATCATATGCAATGGGGATAAATTAGAAGCCTTCTTAATAAGTTCAGGAGTAAAACAAGGATGCCAATTATCACCTCTGTTATTCAACATAGTACTAGAAACACTAGCAGTAGCAATTAGAGAAGAAAATGAAATTGAAGATATTAAAATAGGTAATGAGGACACTAAGCTATCACTCTTTGCAGATGATATAATGATCTACTTAAAAAATCCTAGAGAATCAACTGAAAAGGTTATAGAAGTAATCAACAACTTTAACAAAGTTGCAGGATACAAAATAAATGCACATAAATCATCAGCATTTCTATATATTTCCAACACATCACAGCAGCAAGAGGTAGAAAGAGAAACACCATTTAAAATCACCCTAGACAATATAAAATACTTGGGAATCTATCTACCAAAACAAAGACAGCAATTATATGAAAACAACTACAAAACACTCCAAACAAATGAAACTGGATCTAAACAATTGAAAAGCCATTAATCAATTGCTCATGGGTAGGATGAGCTAACATAATAAAAATGATCATTCTACACAAACTAATTCACCTATTTAGTGCCATACCTATCAAACTACCAAAAAACTTCTTTACTGAATTAGAAAAAACTATAACAAATTTCATTTGGAATAACAAAAGATCAAGAATATCAAGGGAAATAATGAAAAAAAATGTGAAGGAAGGGTGCCTAGCAGTACCAGATATTAATCTATACTATAAAGCAGCAGTCATCAAAACAATATGGTACTGGCTAAGAGACAGAAGGGAGGATCAGTGTAATAGACTTGGGGTAAATGACTTCAGCAAGACAGTGTATGATAAACCCAAAGAGCCGAACTTTTGGGTCATGAATCCACTATTTGACAAAAACTGCTAGGAAATGTTGAAAACAACATGGGAGAAATTAGGTTTAGATGAACATCTCACACCCTACACCAAGATAAATTCAGAATGGGTGAATGACTTGAATATAAAAAGGGAAACTATAAATAAGTTAAGTGAACACAAAATAGTATACCTCTCAGATCTCTGGGAAAGGAAAGATTTAAAAGCAAGAGTTAGAGAAAATTACAAAATGTAAATTAAATGGTTTTGATTATATTAAACTAAAAAGCTTTTATACAAACAAAAACAATGTAGTCAAAATCAGAAGGGAAACAACAAATTGGGAAAAAATCTTTATAACAAAAAACTCGGACAGTGGTCTAATTACTCAAATATACAGGGAGTTGAATCAATTGTATAAAAAATTAAGCCATTCCCAATTGATAAATGGGCAAGAGACATGAATAGGCAATTTCAGGTAAAGAAATCAAAAGTAACAATAAGCACATGAGAAAGTGTTCTAAATCTCTAATAATTAGAGAAATAAAAATCAAAATAATTCTGAGGTATCACCTCACACATATCTGACTGGCTAAAATGAAAGAAGGGGAGAGTAATGAATGCTGTAGGGGATGTGGCAAAATTGGGACATTAATGCATTGCTGTTGGAGCTGTGAACTGATCCAATGATTCTGACTGGCAATTTGGAACTATGCTCAAAGGCTATTAAAAAAATGCCTAGCCTTTGATCCAGCCATACCATTGTTGGGTTTGTACCCCAAAGAGATCATAGATAAACAGACTTTTATGAAAATACTTATAGATGAGCTTTTTGTAGTGGCAAAGAACTGGAAAGGGAGGGTATGCCCTTCAATTGGGGAATGGCTGAAGAAATTGTGGTATATGCTGGTGATGGAATACTATTGTGCTAAAAGGAATAATAAACTAGAGGAATTCCAGGTGAACTGGAAAGACCTCCAGGAACTGATGCAGAGCGAAAGGAGCAGAGCCAGAAGAACACTGTACACAGAGACTGATATACTATGGTAAAATCGAATGTAATGGATTTCTGTACCAGTAGCAATGCAATGACACAGGAGAGCTCTGAGGGATAGCAGTGAGTGAAGAGCAAGCCAAGAGCAAAACACCCCCCCACCCCCATGCCACATATACTCTCAGAAGTTTTGAAGTTAAGTCAAAGCTAAGTCAGACCCTGACATCCTGCCTTGGCAAATAGTGGTCCAAACCAACTCATAACCCTTGAACTTTCAAAACTGTGGAGAATTCTAGAATCCCAGCCTAGGGCAATCTGGACTGAAGGGCGGGGGTCTATCTATGTGGGTCCAGGGTGAATCCAGGAATTCCAGTCTGGGCTTGGGATGAGGACATAATCCATATTTGGGGGCAAGGACACACTTCTCAGGGGGAAGACTCCCCTGGATTTTTTTTGGCCCAAAACTAAGGATGGAACTCTAGGACAGGGCAACCAAGGGTGTGATTGATTGAATCTGGAATACCTTAAGACAAAAAACTTGAGGCTAAGCCTGGGCCTAGAATTTGATCTGCCCTGGACCTGATCAAGTTCAGACTGAGATCAAAGCTTACACTCGAGCCTGAGGAAAATCTTTAAGCTATCAGCATCTCAAAGGTCAATTGAAGCAGCAGGAGGAGGGAGCTCTCAGAGCTCTCAGTCCTCAGACTATCTGGTAAACTATTAAAAACTCAGAAAATAAGCAGAAAATAGCATCAAGGAAGAACTAAAGCTTAAGAGGGTATCCCAGCTCCCCAGAAAACAGTCTACCTATAATTAGAGAGGAAAAATGAGGAAACAACAAAACAAGCACCTAACTCTAAAGAATTTTTATGGAGATAGAAAACAAGGTGCAGACACAGAAGGGGACAATGAAAGCAAAGGAAACACATGCAAATTCCAAAAGAAAAATATGGATTGGAAACAGAGTCTAGAAGAACTCAAAAAAAGACTTCAAAAACCAATTAAGAATGATAGAGAAAATTTATCTCCCCAATTGATCATTTGCCATAATCATCTTGTACCCATAAAAATCTTCTAACTACAATAGTTAGAGATAAGAGGAAAATAGGAGAGAGAGAGCAAAATCAACGTTTTCCTAGGCACATTGACAAAAAGCCAGTTGGGGGCAATCCCCTATGATATAAAAGTTTACATTTAAAATAATTGTGTTCCATTGTCTTCAGTTCAATCAATTGCACCCCAAAGTTCCTTCTGGATATTCTTGATTCAGTGTAGGTTTCTAAAGGCATCTTTCTACAAACAGTTCATTTTCTGGATTCAAGGAGTTGGCAGGCTTCTTTTTCCTGAAAATTTTCTCAAAGAAAATTTTAAATCTTGGATTTTTATGAAAATACAATCCCTCCGAAGAGGGTGTTGACCAACACTCAGATCAGATCAGAATAAATCATTGAGTTATGAGGTATATGAGTCAATTATCAAAAGAAAAACCAAAAACATAAAAAAGAAAAACAAATAGAAGAAAAACTAAATTTTAGGAAAATAAAAATATTCAAAATCATAATGAAAATATCAAAAATTTATATATATAAAAGTTTCTGATTAAAAAAGAATAAATTTGCAAAAGGCCCTTGCATTAGGGTCTAATTTAAAGTAAATTCTGTCCCACAAATCTGTAGGACAAAATTCAGTAATATTGCATTTACTTATTGACAGCCAGAACTACAAGAAGTTACCATACTGTAAGAGAGAAAAAAGATTAGATTTTCAAGTAAAAGGGAAATGTCATTCCCTTGTTTGATTTACCTTCATTCTCAGGGATAGGGAAGCCAGAACAGCCAATTTTTAGTTACTTGATAGAAAGTATTTCACAAAGAGCATTGTTCAAGGAATTCTGCATCTTAACACATGTTAAGAGCTGCAACCTCGAGTCTCATACTAGGTTCAAGTCCTTTTGCATTGGTGTAGAAATTCATCAATCATACCTGGATTCATTTGGTCTTTTTTCACCTTGTGCTCCTGGGCACTGTGCAGATTCTAATCAATCTCATCAGGATTGGGGGCTCTCAATGACCTTGTGCTTCTTGGCACTTTATAATCGCTCTTTAGGTCCCTTCTTCTGGAATCAGGCACATATGTTAATCACAGTCCCATAACATTTATCAATAAATAGCAGGTTTCCATAGTCTAAAGCTTTTGGGTATGAATTAATACTAGAACAAATATATTTTATCTTGTATTAAACTTATATTACCGCAAAATAAAATAAATTAGTATTGTTCATATGCATTTTAAATACAAGAAATAAAAAATAAGGAAAAGAATCAATTTTTATTCTATTACAAAAACAAAAGAAAAAACAATAATAAAATTAAAATTCCGTAAAAATACTGTCTTTCCAAAAACAATATTCATTTGTCTATGCACTATTATCTCCAATGCATGTGACAGGATACAGTCAATAAGTTTCAATAGAGGATGCTCTCTTAATATATGTGCAATGAGTCCAAGAGTCCTTTTCTCCAATTTTTTTTAGCTGCTGGAGTGGTTAACAATATTTAAAACAGCCTTTCCCAGAAAGGCTGAGTTGCTCCAGTACGCAGGAAGTTCTGGGTTCAGGTCATGAAGTGAAAAGTCTATTGTACATGCTTGTATTGCAGCACCAGATCCATGAAGTTCAAGCAGTTTGTGCTGCAATTCCTGTATATAGGAAGCAATAGAAGTATCTCCCACTAATAGTGATGTATATACAGGAGAAAAAAGGCTTAGCCGAGATAGAGGGATGTCCAAAAATCATCTCATATGGTGAGATATGTAGATCTCCCCTGGGCCTGATTCTAATTTCAGGCCATTTTAAATGTGTTTCAGTACATAATTTGCCAATCATACTTTTAAGTTCTCTGTTCATCCTTTCAACTTGGCCTGAGCTCTGGGGATGATATGGTACATGGAATTTGGGAGTCATCCCCAAACAAGAATATATTTCAGATAAAACTGAATCAGTAAAATGACTTCCCCTGTGTTATGTTGATAGTAACAGATAATTTGGGGAAGCAGATAATTATGCCAGGGCCAGTTACCACCAAGTCACAGACACTGACTGACAGACTTCAGTGAGAAGGGAGGGGGTTTGTCTCTCCTGGCTCTCAAACCCCTCCCCCCAAGCAGTTGATTTTCAGTTGGAAAATGGAGACTGACTAAGGTACTTCTGGTTAGTAGTATGGGAAAAATTAGACCAACATTTTACATACTGTACCAATATAAATTCAAAATGGGTAAATGACTTAAATAAAAAGAGTGAAATCATAAATAAAGTGAGCATAGAATAGTATACCTTTCAGATTTATGGGAAAAGGAATTTAAGACCAAGTAAGAGACAGAAAACACTGCAAAATGTAAAAAATGAATGACTTTGATTATGTCAAATTAAAAAGCTTTTGAACAAACAAACCCAATGCAACTAAAATTAGAAGGAAATTCACAAACTGGGATAACATTTTTATAACAAAACTCTCAGACAAATGTTTAATTTCCCATATGTATAAGGAATTAAATCAAATTTACAAAAAAAAGTCATTCCCCAATAAACAAATGGTCAATGAATATGCAGTTTTCACATGATGAAATCAAAACTAACACAGGAAAAAGTGTTCTAAATCCCTCCTGATTAGAGAAATACAATGTAAAACAACTCTAAAGTACTACCTTATGTATAGAAGACTGGCCAAATGGCAGTAAAGTAATAAATATTGGGAGGGTTGTGGCAAAATTGGGACACTAATACACTGGTGGTGGAGTTGTGAATTGGTTCAAACATTCTGGAAGGCAATTTGTTAACTATGCCCAAAGGGCTTTAAAAGAATGCCTGCCCTTTGACCAAGCCATACCCCTTTTGGGTTTGAACCTCAAAGAAGTAATAAGGAAAAAGACTTGTACACAAGTATTTATAGCTACACTTTTTTTTTTTTGGAAAATAGGGGAGTGTCCATCCATTGGGGAATGGCTGAATAAATTGTGGTATATGATGGTGATGGAATATTATTGTGCCTAAAGGAATAATTAACTGGAGGAATTCCATGTGAACTGGAAAGACCTTCAGGAAGTTATACAGAGTGAAAGGAGCAGAACTGGGACAAAATTATATACAGTATGGCACAATTGAATGTAATAGACACTTCTTCTAGTAGCAATGAAATGACCCAGGATAATCCAGAGGAACTTATGAGAAAAAACACTATCCACACCCAGAGAAAGAATTGTGAGAGCAGAAATGCAAAAGAAAAACATATAATCAATCATGTAGTTCAATATGGATATGATTAGGGTTTTGATGTTTAAAAATCACTACTGCAAATGTGAATAACACGGAGATAGGTTTTGAACAAAGATACATGTATAACCCAGTGTAACTTCTTGTCAGCTTTGGAAGAGGGGAGGAATAAGTGTGTGGGTAGGGGGAATCATGTATCATGTGACCATATTTTTCCTTGTGGGGAAAAAAAAGAAGCTTAGGAAAGGGGAAATAGTGAGGAAATCAGACTCCCATTTCATGGTCACCATTCTATTGTGATGAAAATTGTCTGGCAACTGAATCTTAATTCATAATTATATGTTAAAAATAAAAGGCAGGCTAGAGAAACAAAAGGCCAACAGTCACTTGTGGTCACTTTCTAAGCTACCTTCTCTTCAAGCTGACTGCACCATCTCTGAGTCAAAGTATATACTTTTTTAGTCTGTGATTCCAAGGGAAGAGTGTGATTCCCTTTCACCCTCCTATAATTTATGTTCTTTGTGACCTCCCTTTCCAAAACCTCATTTACTGGAGGTTGCCAGTCTCAGTCCAGAGAAGAAAAGGATTCTCAGGATGCCAATAGTCAGCACAATTCAACTTTTAGAATTGTCAAACAATGCATATGCAATTTTCTCCACTTAGCTAAGTGTGGCTAATTTAGTTACTTTACCACCCAAGAGACCTGTTTATGGATAAACAAAGAACTTGTTTCCATCCTGCTTCAGAAATGGGTGAGAAGTAAGTTTGTAGTTTCATTCTTAAAATCAAACTCTATATTTTCCCTTAAAGTTGAAAGATTGTTTTAGAGTACCAAAAAGGAGCATGAGTTAATATTAACTTTCCATATGGTAAATGCTAAAAATTGGTAAATTATACTGAGGAAAAAGAAGAGAAGCCAATTGAACCTCTAGAATGGGTTAATGGGTTCTAATTCCTAATGAGGAAAAGACTGGATTACTAAGCTCTTATTTTATTTTCAAAAGCAAATTATTTTTGGCATGAGGAAGAAAGAGAAAAAATGGTTAGAAGGGTAACCAAAATAAATAGGAAGTTGTCCTCAATTCAGTGTCATAAGTCTAAGATGAAATACATCCTGGAAAAAGTGATATTTGAAGAGAAGGTTAGAACAAGTGAATTATCTGTTGATGTCTGGTTTATGTTCATATTTGTGTTTTTGTGTTTTTTATTTTTTTAAAGTTGGGGCAGCTGGAAAAGTTTGCAAACATTTGAGTAACAATAAAAATTGCTTAGGGAGGAGATATGATTGTAGAAACAATAACTGGAACACATAGGAATTGATCTCCTTACTTCTAAGTCAGATCATCTGACATACACAGATATTTGTTCAGTGCTGAATGATAATTATGCATGTTATATCATCAAGGAGCAATAAGTAGAGGACAGTATTTAAAATCTGAGGCAATTACTGACACAGAAAAGTGATATAAAAAAGAGTATGATGCACAGAGAAGACAATTATAAAATACTTCTTAAAAGAAATGAAGAACAATTTTAATAGCTGAATGAATGTTAAGTGTTCATGGTTAGGCTATATTAAAACAATAGAAAAGATAATACTATCAAAATTAATTTATTTATTTTACTACAACAAGATCCAAATTACAATGGTGATACAACATAAAGTGAAAAATTCATTTAGCAAAACAAAAAATCTAGAATATTAAGGGAAACTATGAAAAGTAAGAATGAAGGGGGAATAATAACTCCAGATCTCAAATTATACTATACATTAATTTTGGAATTCATTTGGTATTGATAAAAGAATAGAGAAGCATTAATGAAATAGAATAGACAAAGGATATTCAGAAATAATAGAATTTAATAACCTAATATTTAGAAAAGTGTAAAATATAAAATACCTAGGGGGAAAATTCCATATTGTATTTGATTAAAAAAACTAATGTGAAATTGGAAAGTAATTTGACATTAATTGAGTTTAGACCAAAATCTTACATTATATTAACTATACATTCCAGATGCATATACAATATTAATATTAATGAGCTCATTTTTTAAAAAAGAAAAATAGATATTTTTCCACAAAGTGTAGAATATATTATTTTTAAACATTTTCCCATTTTACCTTTCAATTGATTTGTGGGTTGTTCATCAAAATATGCTAAAGACATCATCCTGACATTGTGTGGAGGATAGTGGAGGAACAATTGGGCTACCGTTGGTTATTCCTAACTCTCACTACATTGTAAGTGAAACTCCTTTTTCAAACATTTGTCTCTCTGATTCAGTTCTTTATACCACATCTGTATATTTTCATTGTTAGTATTATAATTTATTACTTCATGTGTTTCTAAATTTTCCTTTGAGTAATTTACAACTTTAATTTTTGGAGATAAATGCAAAGATTTGCAAATATATTATAGAAAAATACATGTTAAAATGGATTCTAATCTCAAGGAGAAATTTATAATCATAGAAAGTCTTGTAATATTTCCTGAGCATAACCCATAAGGATAGTAGTATGAAAACATCAATAGAGAAGATTGATTACATTGAGAAATAGAACAATCCTGTAACTGGAGCTACACAAATTTGAAAACATGGATTACTGACACTTTTCCCTTTAATCCACCTAAGAGTCATATTAAAGGCAATCTATTACCAGTAACAGCCTCCCAATGACCTTCTGTGAACTATGTGATGTTATTCCCTAATATTGTTCTCTGATTACACACCCTCACTGACAACACCCAGGACTAGGAAGCTAAGCTTCCTTTATCTAATCACATTATGACCACACATTAGATTTCAATCAAACAATAGGTGTATTGTCAATATGAATTCTCCCTGTCATATAAATCTTAAAATATTCCTGCCTTCTTATATTACCATGCCAAAATGTCAGTTTTTGTAGCTTTATAGTTGAATAAGTGCTAAATTACACATTTAGCACTTATTCACATATAATAAATATAATTACACATATAATAAATATGGAAAACATTTATTATATTTATTAATTAGCTTAGTATTCTATTGTAAAGGGCCAGCATGTGCCTTGCTTACAATAGCTAAGACTATCACATATCAAAGAATATATAAGCCCAAAAAACTAATTTGATAATAGTTTAGGGTTTTTACAGTTATAAGCTTACAATTGCTCATGAATAGCAAAATGCACACATATAATATTCAGAAACATTTAACCATATCAAAAGATTGAATTTCAGATGGGGGAAGGGTAGTTAAGCGTAAATATTTGCATATATCAAATTACACTCCATTAGAAAAAACAAAGAAGGGGTAGCTGGGCAGCTCAGTGAATTTAGAGTCAGGCCTAGAGAAAGGAGGTCCTAGGTTCAAATCCAGCCTCAGACACTTCTAAGTTGTGTGACTTGGGCAAGTCACTTGACCCCCATTGCCCACCTTTACCACTCTTCTACCTTATGAGCCAATACACAGAAGTTAAGGGTTAAAATAAAAAAAAAGAAAAACTTCATGCTTACCTAAAACATCCTTAGCATATAATAATTACCTCACAATAGTAATTTGTTATATTACAATTTTTGAAACTGTGGAAACCTCCTTAGATCATTCTAGATTTAAATCTCTAGTCTATACTTTGTTTTTTTGACCCTAATGATTTTTATCCTTTAAATGGTAAAATGTAAAAAGCTATTAGATATGTATTCAAGAAGACATGTGCTTGAATGGGTTCAAAGATGGCAACTCCACAGATATTTATTAGCTGTATAAATCTTAACCTCTCTGAACCTCAATTTCCTAATCTATAAAATGGTCCTACTACTAATCCTGTCGTCCCAGTGTTGTTGTGGGGGGAAATGAGATAATATTTGTAATTTTTTTAGCAAACCTCAAAATATTAAGCAATAATTAAACAATTATTAGTTTCTAATAATTTAAGTGTGAATTTCCAATAAAAAGAACTGATAGAGTTTAAATATTGATTGAAATATGTCATTTTCACTTAATTGTCTTTATGATTTTTTTCTTATTGAAGTGGTATGTGTCTTCTTTTACAGAATGATGAACATAGAAATATATCTTACATGATAGCATATGTATAACCTATATTATGTTATCTTTGGGTTTTTCAGCTTTGACCAGAATAGTTACCTGAAAATTGCTCAATAATTGTAACTTTTCACTAATAAGTTATGTATCTAGGAGCAAGAAGTATAATTTTTAAATTACTTTTGGAACAACTGAGAGAATAAAAAAAAATCCCAAAGTGCCAGCAATCAAATAATAATACATGGACTTACAATGAGCAGTCTAATCAGCCATTCCTCCAGCAAAGTTGTCCCTTTAAGATTATTGCCCTTTGACTGAAGAGTCGAAAAAAAAGAAACCACAAATAATCAGTTTCATATAGTTTGAGTAATTCCTCTAAAGATATGCAGAACTGTTCTTTATACACCCTTTTGTCCAAGAGGAACATTATCCTGCACAATAAAATTTCAAAAAGAAATAATATTGTCATTGTTTACTGAACAATAGAAAATGTGTAGATGAAAACTACAGGAGCAAATGCTCTATACTCTTGTAATTGGAAGGAAAGAAGCCTGCTTCTATAAAAAAGTAAAACTGAAGACACAGAACAAATTGTCCATCATGAAAGCAGCTGGCACAATAAAAACTGTAAAAGCTCCAGCTGGCACTTCACACTTCCACCAACTAGCCAACATTACACAAGGAGGAATTGTTATATACTTTCATGTGAGAAAGCAAAAAAAATATATTTGTGAATAAATATTGGTTTGACATGAATTTAGACAAAATTCATTTTTACTCTGAGATGTATACTAAAGCACAAAGTGCCAAATAAAATGCTTATTTAAAGAAATTGGGAAAAGAGAATGAACATTCTTCAGAGCAATACCAAACCAGATGACACAAATTGGTCCTTTGGTAACTTTAAAGATAATTAAAATAAAAATATTCCCAAGAAGAATTTCAAGAAAAAAATATCTTAAGTGAGTAATTCTGTAGAAAAACTTTTGCCACCGGTCACCTAGTATGGCAAGGTTCTCTCTTTTTAATAATTTCTAGTTATAGTGATGATTCAATTCAACCAAATCAAAGCTTCCACAGTTAAAACTCTTTTGAATATACGATTCAAATCTCTAAAAAAATAATAACAACTAACAAATATATGGTTGTTTAAAGCTTATATATATATATATTACTTTCAATGAAATATCTCATTAGACTTCATAATAATTTTTTAAATGTTTTTAGAAAAATTTTCAATGGTTACATGATTTATGTTCTTTCTCTTTCCTCCCCCCTCTTACCCTCCTCCCCAGCCCACTCGCATTTCCATGGGTTTTACATGTGTCATTGATCAAGACCTATTTCCATATTATTGCTAGTTGCACTGGGGTGCATCCCAAATCATATCCACATCAACCTGTGTTTTCAAGCATTTGTTTTTCTTCTGTGTTTCTACAACCATACTTCTTCCTCTGAATGTGAATAGCATTCTTTCTCATAAGTCCCTCAGGATTACCCTGGATCATTGCATTGCTGCTAGTAGTCCATTACATTGTGTGTGTCAATCTCTGTGTAAAGTATAATATGCTCCTTTCACTCTGCATCAATTCCTGGAGGTCTTTCCATTTCACATGAAATTCCTCCAGTTCAATATTCCTTTGAGCACAATAGTATTCCATCACCAGGAGATATGACAATTTGTTCAACCATTGCCCAATTGAAGGACATATCCTCATTTTCCAATTTTTTGCTACTCCAAAGAGGCAGCTATAAATATTTTTGTACACCTTTTTCCTTATGATCTCTTTGGGGTATAAAACCAGTAGGGGTATGGCTGGATCAAAGGGAAGACGGTCTTTTAAAGCACCCTTTTGACATAGTCCCAAAGGATTAGATCAATTCACAACTTCACCAGAAATGCATTAATGTCCCAATTTTGCCACATCCCCTCCAACACTTATTTCTTTCCTTTGCTGTCATGTTAGCTAATCTTTAAAGTGTGAGGTGGTACCTCAGCACTGTTTTGATTTGCATTTCTCTCATTATAAGAGATTTAGAACACTTTCTCATGAGCTTATTGATAGTTTTTATTTCTTTATCTGAAAATAGCCTATTCAAATCCCTTGCCCATTTATTGATTGGAGGATGGCTAGATTTTTTGTACAATTGATTTAGTTCCTTATAAATTGGAGTAATTAGACCTTTGTCAGAGTTTTTTGTTATAAAGATTTTTTCCGAGTATATGGTTTCCCTTCTGATTTTGGTTGCATTGGTTTTGTTTGTATAAAACCTTTTAATTTAATGTAATCAAAATTATTTATTGTACATTTTGTAATTTTTTCTAACACTTGCTTGGCTTTAAAAACTTTCCTTTCCCAGAGATCTGACAAGTATCCTATTCTGTGTTCACCTAACTTATTTATAGTTTCCTCCTTTATATTCAGTTCATTCACCCAATCTGAATTTATCTTGGTATAGGGCGAGAGATGTTTGTCTGGACCCAATCTCTTCCATACTGTTTTCCAACTTTTCAAGCAGTTTTTGTCAAATAGTGGATTTTTGCCTCCAAAGCTGGGCTTTTTGGGTTTATCATAGACTGTCTTGCTGAGGTCACTTAACCCAAGTCTATTCCATTGATCCTCCCTTCTGTCTTTTAGCCAGTACCATATTGTTTTGATAACCACTGCTTTATAGTACAATTTAAGATCTGGTTCTGCTAGGCCACCTTCCTTCACATTTTTTTTTCATTATTTCCCTTGATATTCTTAATCTTTTGTTCTTCCACATAAACTTTGTTATAGTTTTTTCGAATTCAGTAAAAAAGTTTCTTAGAAGTTTGATATGTATGGCACTAAATAAGTAAATTAATTTGCATAGAATGTTCATTTTTATTATATTAGCTCATTCTACCCATGAGCAATCAATGTTTTTCCAACTGTTTACATCTAGTTTTAATTGTTTGGAAAGTGTTTTGTAGTTGTGTTCATATAACTCTTTGTTTTGGTAGATAGATTTCTAAGTATTTTATATTGTCTACAATGATATTAAATGGCATTTCCCTTTTTAACTCTTGTTACTGAGATGTGTAAATAGTGTTTGCAAATTACCATTTTGTATTATAATTAGCTTTTTCCAGTAGCCATCTTGTGCCAAATGTAGCAGATTTTTAGAATGCCCAAAGCTGGCATGAGACAGTGAAAGACCATTGGAGGACCCCTATAAATAGGAGATCGCCACAAGGAGCTCCGGGTGAGAGTCAGCCCCCCTTCGCAGCCTCTCTCCATCCCCAGCTGGAATGCCCTTCCACAATGGACCCTGGCCCCAAAATGGAGGGAGGGAACACGTGAAGCCTGGCTATCAGTGGCCCACCAAGGTTCCTCAGCACTACGGTATCATCACTCTTAGGGGGGATTCTGACTTAGAGGCTTTCAGTCAAACTCCCACAGTCAAACTTCCCCATTGGCTCCTGAGCCAAGCACATACACCAAATGTCTGAACCTGTGGTTCCTCTTGTTCTGAGCAGGATTACAATGGCAACAACCCCTCGTCAGTAGGATTACAATGGCAACAACCCCTCATCAGTAGGATTACAATGGCAACAACCCCTCATCAGTAGGGTAAAACTCAACTGTCTCATGACACATTACAATGTGATCATGAAAAGAAGGTGTATTCATTTTCTCCCTACATATTTTTCTCCATATATGTATTGACTTTAATTTTTCTAAGATTCTATTCATCTCTCTTACCTCTTCCTTTTTTGGTTTGATTTATCTAGATCTGATAGGGGAAAGTTCAGGTCTTCCACTAGTATAGTTCTACTATCTATATCCTTCTTAAGCTATGCAAGTTTTTCCTTTAGAAAACTGGATGCTATACCACATGGTCCATACATGTTGAGTACTGAAATTTCTTCATTGTCTATACTTCCTTTTATCAGGATGTAATTACCTTCCTTATCTCTTTTAACCAGATCTATTTTTACTTTGGATTTCTCAGATATCTTGATTGCAACTCCTGCCTTCTTTTTCTCAGTTGAACCTCAAAGATTTTTCCTCAAATTTTTCATTCTTTTGATTTTGTTATATTCTAATTTTTAAAAACTGAATTCCATTCCTGGCTTTTTGGTCATCCTTCTTCTGGTTTGATTTTCTTTATAGGCCATCGTTCATTTTCTTTGTCTCATTTTCAAGCTGGTCAATTTTGGATTTCAAGACACTATTTTCTTATTTTAGTTCATTTGTTTCCTTTTTCCAATTGTCTTCAGCCTCTCTAAATTGTTTTTTTAATAATTTTTATTTTTTAAAAAACTTATCATGGTTACATGATTCATGTTCTTACTTTCCCCTTCACCCTCCAATGTCCTCCCCCCCCCCAATAGGCAATGTCCATTTCCCCTGCTTTAAACATGTGTCATCACTCAAGACTTATTTCCAAATTGTTGATAGTTGCATTGGTGTGGTAGTTTCAGGTCTATATCCCCAATCATGTCCACCTCAACCCATGTGTTCAAGCAGTTGCTTTTCTTCTGTGTTTCCTTTCCTGTAGTTCTTCCTCTGAATGTGGGTAGGGTTCTTTTCCATAAGTCCCTCAGAATTGCCCTGGGTCATTGCAATGCTGCTAGTACAGAAGTCCAGTACATTCCATTTTACCACAGTGTATCCGTCTCTATGTACAATGTTCTTTTGGCTCTGCTCCTTTCACTGTGCATCAATTCCTGAAGGTCTTTCCAGTTCACATGGAATTCCTCTAATTTATTATTCCTTTTAGCACAATAGTATTCCATCACTAGCTTATAACGCAGCTTGTTCAGCCATTCCCCAATAAAAGGGCAAACCCTCATTTTCTAGTTTTTTGCCACCACAAAAATTGTGGCTACAAATATTTTTGTACAAGTCTGTTTATCTATGATCTCTTTGGGGGTACAAACCCAACAATGGTATGGCTGGATCAAAGAACAGGCAATCTTTTATAGCCCTTTGAGCATAGCTCCAAATTGTCATCCAAAATAGTTGGATCAGTTCACAACTCCACCAGCAATGCATTAATGTCCCAATTTGGCAACATCCTCTCCAATATTCATTACTCTCCCTTGCTATCATTTTAGCCAATCTGCTAGGTGTGAGGTGATACCTCAGAGTGGTTTTGATTTGCATTTCTCCAATTATTAGAAATTTAGAGCACTTTCTCTTGTGCTTATTGATAGCTTTGATTTCTTTATCTGAAAATTGTAGATTCATGTCCCTTGCCCATTTATTGATTGAGGAATGGTTTGATAAAATTGATTTCACTCCTTGTATATTTGAGTAATTAGATCCCTGTCAGAGTTTTTTTGTTTTAAAGATTTTTTCCCAATTTGTTGTTCCCCTTCTGATTTTGGTTGCATTGTTTTTGTTTGTACAAAAGCTTTTTAGTTCTGTATAATCAATCATCCCATTCACATTCAGAGTTATAATTATCAGTTGTGTATTCCCAAACATTTTGGTATCTTCTCCTACTTCTACCCCTTCTTCTTACACTATTTCCTTTTAAACCAGTGGTTTGCTTTAAGGCAGCCCCCCTTGTCCCCTCCCTTGATTTATTTCCCTTTCCACCCCCTCCCTTATTATTCCCCTGTTTTTATTTTCTAAGGCCTAATGAATTCCCACTCCCTTCTCCTCCCCTCCCTTTTTTGACATCCCCTCTCCTCTGCTCCCCTTGGTTTATCCCTTTTGACTTTCTCAATAGGGTTAGATAGTGTTCTATATCGCAATGAATATAGCTACTCTTCCCTCTCAGGGTTAATTCCACTGAGAATAAGGTTTATATATTACCTCTTAATGCTCTCTTCTTCTCCGTCTTATAATAGTATTCATCCCCTACCTTTCCCATGCCCTCTTTGTGTGTAATAGAATATTCTATTTTTCTTATTCATTCAAGTTTCTCTTAGTGTCCTCTACTATTCACCCCCCTCTTTCCCACCAACCCCCTTATCATCTTAGACCATTTAGTACGCCAAACTCTCCTTGTGAATAATTCTTCTAATTACTATAATAGTGGATACTATAATATTGAATAGAGTTCACTACAGAGAATTACACATAACATTTCTCCATATAGGAATACAAATAATTAGATCTTATTGAAGCCCTTAAAGAGGCAACTTTAAAAATAAGAGTTTTCTTTCTTTCCCCTCTGTTTCTTATTTACGTTTTCATGTTTCTCTTGGTTTTTGTAGTTGGATATCAAACTTTCCATTTAGTCCTGGTATTTTCTGTGCAAATACTTGGAAATCATCTATCTTGTTGAATTCTATTAGTTAAAATCACCTGGGGTTCTATTTGGAACGATTGAGCCTCAATATATATATCAATATAGTGTTTGACAAACTTCTGTGGACCTGTGGGGGACCTTGGAACTTCATTTCCCATGGTCCAATGGGTTTCCTGTTTTAGATAACATCTCTAAGGTGAGAGTTGGCTTTAAATATTGGGAAGTGGTTTTGAACTTCCTCTTTAGCTACCTGGGCGTGGAAAGATAGGAAATTTAAAATGACTGATCCAGCAATTTTGAATACTTACAGGCGCATGGTCTAATGATTTATCTCTATCAGCATGGCTTTTATTAAAATACTATTCTCCCTTTTAATCTCAGCCTTCATCATTTTTAATAATAACAGTGAGGCGAACCAGAAGGTTGAAGTTCAGACCCTAAATTTTTTGGATAGCCTGAGAATATTTAAAATCCTCTTCAGAGGGAAAGGGGAGAGCAGCTTTGCTCGCCATGTGGCTCTGGGACACTGAGTCACAGAAATGATCTTTTTCTGCTCTTTTAACTCTCCCTGTTTTCCCCAGCCTACAGGCTGCTTTACAGGGAAGAGAGTCAATGGTTTTAATTGCCACTGGGCTTCTGCTGATTCTGCCAAATCCTGAGATTTCCAAGCTACCCCTGCCCTGACTTGCCACAATCTTCAGAGACTTCTGCCACTGCTGCTTAAGATTTGGTATTGCACCCCACACACACACACTCTCTTGGTAATGGCCTGCATTCTAGCTCTCCATGTGTTTTCTCTAAAGGCCTGATTTAGGCACTCTCCCTATTTCCCCACAGGCTCTTCACGTAGGATTTTCTAAAAACTGACCTAAGCTTTTCTCTAGCCCCAAGCCCACGCTCCCATGTGGGCGCGCTAGTATTTACGCTTCAAATGGGAAGTAAAATGACAAACTTTCTTGAGATTATTAAACTGAAACTCAGGGGAAGAAATTCACCCCATACCTGCTCAGAACTTTGAACTAAGAGCAGAGACTGATTATAAGGACCCTGAATTTGAACTTTAAATTGGACCAGAGGTGGATTTTAAAACCTCACAACTGAATGGGTTTTTAAAAGACTCTGTATCTTATTGCATTTTGCTGATTAGTTTCTTGAATTAATCTTGTTTATTTTGTTGATTTTCCTGTTGCACTGAATCATTTTAAGCTAATGAAGTTTATGACTGCTAGATTAATTCTGTTTGTGATTTTATTGTAACTCCCAAATAATGTGAAAAATCTATTAGAACTAGTAAGAGAATTTTGCCTAGGTTGTTATCTGGTACTCATATTATATTTCCTAATTTATTTCAGGTTTCATTTTTACTGTAATCAAAACAATCCTGTTCTTGTAACATTTGAACATCTTACACAGTTTAAAGTTATAAATTGCCTTAATTGTATAAAACCTTGGAGAGTTTGATGCCTGCCTTGAGATTTAAATTGTAATTTTATGAGAGGTCTTTTAAAAATTTACTTTAGATGCCTAGTACCCTTCTGTATAATTGATAAAGTTTTATGTATTTATTTTAAAGAATTGTTGTCTTAAAGGATAAGCTTTATATATTTTATTGTGAAGGATTGTTCTCTTTTATTTTTTGATGTTAGTCTATGTTTTAGCCTCTTTTATCAGAAGGATCTAGAATTCTTAAGGATAATTGTTGAGAAGATATTTTAGCCAAGGTTTAAAAGTTGTAACAAGTATATGATTTTTGAACATCATTGTTTATTGTTTTAAAATATGTTATTAGAAATGATGGTAACTCTGTTTGAATGTGCATTGTGAATCTGCTATTTTGTAAAACCCACTTACACTCACAGATAATCTCATTTTGGGGTAACAAAACCCTTCACTAGTTCTAAGCCATATATATTGATTTTTAAAACGTTCTTTTTTTAATTAGAGCAATTGATTTTCCCTTTTTCTCATCTTGTACTGGAAGTACATATATAATCATTATTTATCCTTTTTTTGATTTTACAGTGATATAAACTTAATGCAAATATATGTTTGCTATAATGATGCATACCTGAATAGCCTAAGACAATGGGACTGTGATTTAATGCCTCTCTGTCTGATTCCAGGAGAAGGGAACAAAAGAGCCATTAATTGTGCTAAGAAAACACCATGTCATGGAGGTTTGACTGAGAATCTGCATGGATTGCAGAAGTTCTATTGCCATTATTGAAGGGCTTAAAATCTGGGGTTTGAGTTCTGGAGTCCCAGTCTTTTCTAAAACTTTAGCGCATATGGGTCCCCTCAACTTAAACTCCTAGTGAAGGACCTAAGATCGGTTATTTATTTGGCTCATTTCCCTGAGAAGTTGAAGGCAATCAGATCAGAGAGAGACGTTTTCCTTATTTCCCTTATATATATATAGAGAGAATGGCAATTTTCTATAAGTCCTGGCCCTGAATGGGTAATAGCAAACTGCTTAAAGCACTTTAATTGGGCCTTGATTCAAAGGCCTGTTATAAGTTTATTTTCCTTATATTTTTTGCACATTTTACATTTCATTCACAAGTTAATTTTTTTCTCCTTTTTTTGGATTTTATTCCTTTCATTTTTTTATTATTTCTTTTGCCAATTGATTTCGTGCAACCCCCATGACTCACTCAGCCATGCATCCTTGGCTGAACTTTTCAGGGGAGTAATGTGTTATTTAAAATTTTCCTCAGGGGGGTGTGTGTTAAGTTTTTATAATCATAATGTCTGCCTTATAATCTATATTGCAAGTCAATTTTTACTCCTTCAGGAGTAATCTCAGGGGCGTAATGTATAATTCTCAGAAGAAAATGTATGTTTTATAATCTATAATGTAAAGTTTAAATTCTTTGAGAATAATTTCAGGATAAGGATTTTGCCATCTCCCCAGAATCCAGATGATGAGCCTCTTTGGTGGAGGCACCAAAAGATGCCTAAAGACCCTTCACTGGACCATGAAGACCAAATTTGAACTTTGGGGTGCAGTTGATTTGAACTCTGGGGAGTTGAATGAGTTGAATGGATTTATTTTGAATGGACACTCTTATGCCAATAGGGGACTGCCCCAAATTGGCTTTTTGTCAATGAGGCTAGCTTTTATCCTCTTTACTTTTGGTTTAAGATCCACCAAAAAAGACAAGTCTTTTTCACTGGATCTCAGGGGGGTAATGTGTTAGTTAAAATTACCTGGGGTTCTATTTGGAAGGATTGAGCCTCAATATATGTATCAATATAGTGTTTGACAAACTTCTGTGGACCTGTGGGGGACCTTGGAACTACATTTCCCAAGGTACAATGAGTTTCCTGTTTTAGATGACATCTTCAAGGTGAGGGACAGCTTTAAACATTGGGAAGTAGTTTTGAACTTCCTCTTTAGCTACCTGGGTGCGGGAAGATACAAAAGGTAAAATGACTGATGCGGCAGTTTTGAATACTTACAGGCACGTGGTCTAATGATTTATCTCTATCGGCATGGCTTTTATTAAAATACTATTCTCCCTTTTAATATCTGCCTTCGTCATTTTTAATAACAACAATGTCCATACTTTCCCCTGGAAGTATATAGTCAGTTTTAATGGGTAGTTGATCCTTGGTTGTAGACCCAGTTCCTTTGCCTTTCTGAATATTATATTACAAGGCTTGTGGTCTTATAGTGTGGAGGCTACCAAATCCTGTGTGATCCTGATTGGTGCTCCTTGATATCTGAATTGTCTCTTTCTGATTTCTTGTAAATTTTTTTTCTTTTACTTGGAAACTCTTGAACTTGGCTATTATATTTCTGGGGGTTGTCTTTTTAGGGTTAAGTATAGAGGGTGATCTATGGATCCTTTCAATGTCTATATTGCCCTCTTGTTGTAGAACTTCAGGGCAATTTTGCTGAATCATTTCTTTTAGTATGGAGTCCAAATTTCTATTAATTTCTGCTTTTTCAGGAAGACCAATGATTCTCAGATTATTTCTTCTAGACCCTTTTTCTTGATCTGTCAATTTCTCAGTGAGATATTTCATGTTTCCTTCTATTTTATCAGTCTTTTGACTTTGCTTTATTTATTCTTGTTGTCTTGAGAGATCATTTGTTTCTACTTGCCCAATTCCTCTTTAGAGACTGGTTTTCTGCTATATTCTTTCAATTTTCCTTTTAGATTTGGTCTATCCTGTTTTCCAGCTGTTTGATTTTGGTCTCCAATTTGCTTATTAATTCTTTTGATTTGGAGGTATCTTTTTCTAATTGCCCAATTCTGGCCTTTAGAGACTGGTTTTTCGACTATAATCTTTTGGTTTTCCTTTTGAATCTAGTCTTTTTGGTTCTTCACGGCGTCCAGCTGCTCATTTCTGGTCTTGAATTTGCTTATCAATTCATTTGATTTCTGAGCCTCACTTTCTAATTGTGAAATTCTGCCTTTTAAACTGTTATACTTGCCAGTTCTCTACCATCTTTCTCATAATCTCAGATTTGAAATCTTCAATAGCTTGTGACCAGTTTTCATTTTTGGGGGAAGGTTTGGATATGATTACTTGTTTGTTCTCCTCTGATGTTTGCTCTGTTGTCTGGACTTTTTCTGTGTAAAAGTTGTCAAGTGTTAAGCATTTCTTCTTGATCTTTCTTTTCTGGAGTTATTGTCTCTGGCTTGCCATTGTTAGCCCAGCACCCTCTCAGCTTTATCCTCATGCCCAGGGGCTGTCTGCACTCTTTAGGCTTCTGAGGTCACAGGTCTAGTTGTTCACAGTGTCAAGCTTCCTTCTGGTTCCCTTGCTTGTTCCTCTGCCCAAAGCTCCTTTAACAGTCTCAGGGTGCTGCTTCGACAGTCATGCACCCCTCTGAACTGGGTCCCCACACACGGTCCACACCTGCACTCAGGATCCGCAACTGCACCTGAGGTCAGGGTCTGTGTTCAAAGTCAATGAGTTCTTTAGCCTCTTGGGTTATTAAGTCTTGCTGCTCTCAGGAGCAGTGCCTGGTGACCCCAGGTAGCTGCCAATGACTTAATGGGTGCCCCAAACTTGCTCCAAGTCTTTTTTTGCTGGCTTTGGCCCTTCAATGCTGGGCCCTGTTGTGGAGTCCCTTTGTTCATCTGGATTTGTTTTTATGTCTTCTTAAAGAGTCCTGTATGTGTGAGTTAGGCGAGGTTAAGCAAGCTACTTCTACTCTGCCACCATCTTAACGCGGAAGTCCCAGAATGAATCTCTTATTTGATTTTTGAATTGTATTTTGAGTTTTTCCAAAGCCTCTGTCCAATTTGCTGGATTTTTGTGTTTTTGTTTGGAGTTCCTTTTTCTTCTTCTATTTCATTTGCTCTGCTCACTTCCTGGAAAAAATTGTAATTTCTTTTTTTCTTTTTCTGTTGTTTACTCATATTCTTTCCTTCTTTCCCTCCTGTAATTGTCTGTAATCTTGCTACTCTTATTTATTTGCTGGTTTGTCCTATTTTTTCCTAAGTGGGCTCTTTCTCTGCTCTGCTAAATTATTAGGTTAAACAAATGGTTTTGATGAGTTCTGATGTAAGATCTTCCCCAGCTGGCAACAGAGATTTGTAGCTACTTTCTCTGCAGTCTATAGGGGAGGGGTGTCAGAGCTTCCTTGCCTTCTGAAGACTTCTTATCTGCCCTATTGGTAAGATTAAGCCAGAGTGGGGTTGATCTGTAGAGCTAGATGTACCCTGAGACCAAAACCTTGAGAGTAAGGAGAAGGGGGTGGGGTGAAGAAGGAGCATTTTCATTGTCTCTTGGTTACCTTCTCTGAGTTTCTCCTCCTGCCACCTCTCAGCCATCTGTGTTCAATGCCCTGAGCCCAGCACAGCTTTGCAAGCAAGGCCCTCTCTCCCGATTAGTGTGTTTGCTCCCTGAAACATTTTAGGAGCCACTAGACACTTAGCACAGTTCATGGGGAAGGGGTTCTTGGATCTTCCTTCTTCCTTACTCTCAAACTAAACAGTTCGAGAATTCAGGCTTTTTTTGGTGTATCTCTTGAGCTGAGTTCAGCAGGAGGATCCCCCAGCTCTGTCCTGTTGTTAGAGTTGGTTTTATTTCCCCTCCAAGCATTTTGTTTTTTATTTCCGTGTAAAAGGGTATTGAGTTCAGAAGTTTTGCTCTATCCAAGCTGCCATCTTCCCAGAACCTCATTGGATTTTATAAATGAATAAGGATTTTTGTTAAGTAATTCATTCTAGTTTCAAACTTTTAAGAAGGCAAATTCCTACCTTATATAGCTTGAAAAGCCCTAAACAAAAAAACTCTTCCAAATGTTTCCACGGTATGCCAAGGAACTTTAACTAACCTCCATAACGTATATTCATTGAAGTTGCCATTACAATCCCATGTATATAAAGATGCAATTTAAAAAAAATTTGGACAATTAACCAATATTTAAAAATGTATACATTTAAGATTTAAATATCTTTCTTATATCCATTGTGATAGATAATATAACTAGTATCTTTATGATTTTATATATAAAGTAACTAATACTCAAAGAGGTTGTGATTTGTCCACTGTCAGACAGATAATAGATGTCAGAGCTAGGATTAAAACAAGATTTCTTAAAAGGCCATATACAATGTTCATTCCTCTACATAATTTCATTTTTATAAGTAGGATCTTAAAATATTTTTTTCACAGTCAAGGGACAACATTAGGGCAGTGAGCAAAAATGAAGTGGGAGTAGAGAAATGATTCTGTAAGAAAAAAATTTTTTAAATGAAAATATTTGAATTTTGCTTTACCAAACCCTGATTACATCATATTCTAAAGGTCTAAGCAACATTTTCATTCTGTCCAGTGAAAAATGAAAGAAATAGAAGAGAAGAAAATTATTCCTTACCTTAATATTAACAAATAATACGTTCCTATAATATCATGATATACTTTTTTTTTCTTTCTTTGAAAGAACTATTCACTTTATCAGTTTTCACGTAATTAGAATTGACCTAACAATACTGGCATACTCAAAAGTGATTGATTTGGAATAAGAGATAATAGGTTCATATTATATCTCTGATGCATTGAAGAGATAGAACCATGGAATACCACAACTTCTCTTAACTTCAGCTTTTTTCATTTGAAAATGAGGAGATTTGACTAGATGACCTCTGGAATTTCAATATCTTTTATCAGATTTCAAAGATGTGAAATTTGATCAGTCTTTCTACTACCTCTACCTGTCTACTAAAACCCAATGATTCTGCTGGCAGCAATGGTAGCTTTGGGGCTGTTGATTCCAGGGACCTAATGATTGTGTTGAGAAATACTGAAGAGATCGGCCCAAGATGGCAGAGTAAGAAACATTCAAAGTCCTCCAGCCATTGTCAAAACAACAACAGAATAACAAAAATACCTTGAAACAAATATAGGAGCAGTAGAACCAAACAGAAGAATGAGTAAAGCAGTTATCAGGCTTAGAACAACATGGAGAGGCAGCAAGGATGATTCATGTCACTGGGGTATAAGAAGAGAATACTAAGCAAGCTTCAGCAGGACTGGAATGTGATATAGGACAAACAACAGGTAAAAGAACACAGCTGACTTGGTCCAGCCTCAGGAGGGTAAGAGCAGAAAATTATACAATACCAAACAAGCAGCAATATGGAAAAAGCAGATCCGCATAGTCCAACCATAACAGAGGCAAGTCTCAACACTGCTAAGGCACAAGTGGGAGGAACTCAGCTCAAGAAGGTCCACCTTCAGAGTTACTTGGCTGAACCCAACTCAAAATAGTTAACCTTAACATCTGAAAACCTCCACCCAGCATGCCAACAAGGTGTGCTATTTAAAATTAGTCTAAGCCTCCTCAGAAAAACAAAAACCACACTATGATTCTGACTCATATGATTTTTATTCCTATGATGGCCTTTTCTCCATAAGGGAAGGGCATACATTAGACAGATCTGGCGATGTGACAAATTTAACACACCATACTCCATTCAATCCTCAAGATATCAGAGAATTAAAAAAAAATGTTCCAAATTATAACAACGAACCCATAGCTGTAATGAAAAGGCTAGAAGACATATTTTTCCAACATAATCCTTCCCATAAAGATGTGGAAAAATTACTCCAGATCTTCCTGACAGAGAGAGAAAGAAACAAAATCATCTGTCATGTAAATAAGGTCCAAGGACGAAAAGCCATACACTGACCACGTGAAGATCATCACTGGAATTACAATGAATCTGAAGAATATTTGCAGTTAAATAATGTTAGGGCTGCAATATTAAAAGCAATGAAAGAATGTGCAGAATGTCCAGAAAACTGATAAGGCCACAATTTATAAACAATTCTAGCAGAGTGGTCCAGGATTACTTTAAGATGCATTGTCCCAAATGGCCAGAAATGGATCTGGACAAATTTAGGAGAATAGCTGTGTATGTAACTAAAGGACATGAAGAGACAAAGGTACAAACCAAGGATCTATCGGATACCATACAAAAATAACTGAAATCATTATGAAATACAATAGAAAAATAGGAAAGAGGGCATGATGACACTACACCAATACCACTTGCCCCTCTCTGTTATCAATCTCAGACCTGCCACTTCTATAACAAAAAGAGCCACTTAATGATGAATTGCAGCAATCTGTTACAGGCAATTAGGAATAATAATAACAATAATAATAACTATAGAAACAATATTAATTTCAGAAACAGTAACTATCAGAACAATAACTATAGGAATCATAATTTCATAACTGATAACCAAGCAGATAACTCACAACAAATGACCCCACAGCAGTATTTTCTAAGTGGAGCTCATCCATGCACTATTCAGTGTGCTATTGTACCTCAGGGGCAGCCCAAGGAAGTACAAAAACATTATGAAGGTGTGTGGGAGTAGTTGGGGCGTGGGAATCAGAGGATATAGCCTTTGATTTTCCAGACCCTGATATCCTACTGTCTGTTGTCCCTATCCACTGCCCCCCATAATAATGAGCATCACATAACATTAAAAGTTTGTGACACTTATTACAATTGTCTTTTGGATGTTGGAGCCTCCAGGTCCATATTGAGGAGCACACCTGATGCAGCTTGTGACCCTATTGGCTCAATAAATGTAGTGGGGGGGGCAGCTGCGTAGCTCAGTGGATTGAGAGCCAGACCTAGAGACAGGAGGTCCTAGGTTCAAATCCAGCCTCAGACCCTTCCCAGCTGTGGAGCCCTGGGCAAGTCACTTGACCCCATTGCCTACCCTTACCAATCTTCCTTCTATAACAGAAGTTAAGGGTTTAAAATTAAAATTAAAAAAAAAAACAAATAAATAAATAAATGTAGTGGGGGGTATCAGAGATACCTCAAAAGTTAAAAAGCTTTCCCCTAGGATGGTGTATTAAGGACCCTTGTCAGTGGAGCATTCTTTCCTCTTAATGACTGGCTCCCCTATAAATCTTCTGGGGAGGGATTTATTAAGCAAACTTAGAGCCACAATAAATTGCTCAACTAATGGCTCTATCTCATTAGACTTATCAGAGGAAACCTTATCTTTGCTTCTGATCCTCCTTTCAGATGTACAGGAACCTCTTACCTTTCAAATCCCCACTGACATTCCTGAGTCTCTTTGGGCTACATCATCTTCTGATGTTGACCTACTTAAATCAGCTGTCCCTGTCCAAATTAAAACAAAATCTAGCCCACCTCCTTCCAATCCTCAGTATCCTCTCTTGAAGGAGGCAATTGAAGGCATTACCCTGGTAATAAATTCAGATTGACCAGGGTATCATTATTCCTTGCAAATCAGAATACCCATCCTACCTGTTGAAAAACCAAAATTAGGGCCCAATAGCAAGCATCTCTATTGATTTATCCAGGGTTTGAGGGTCATGAACAATCACATTATAAAGAGACACCCTGTAGTTTCCAACAGAAATTCTATAATTTCTTCTATTCCCAGCACAGCTACACACTTTACTGTCATAAACTTGTACTCTGCTTTCATTTCTATACCTGTGCATGAGGATTCCAGGCATATCTTTGTTTTCACCTGAAATGGTTCACAGAGACCTGGAGTCGGTTTCCCCAAGGTTTCGTGGACAGTCCTACATTTCCACATAATTCTTGAATGCAGAAAAGGATGACATTAAATTAAAACACAGCTTCTGAAGGCTCAAGGTTCCTTCTGGTTAAGATGGCGACAGAGTAAGGAGCAGCTGCTCGATTTCTCCTAACCAAAGCATACAGGACTCCTCAAGGGGAAATTAAAAGGAATCCAGACAAATGAAGGAACCCCACAACAGGGCGCAGCATTGAAGGTAAGCAGAATTGGGGCATTTCCACGCTATAAAGGGGTGAAACAGCACTCACTAAAATGCGAGAGGAAGAAGCCCCTCCCTCAGCCCCACACCACACACCTCACACAACACCAAGGCCAACGCACAAGAGTGAAAACAGGATTGGGGAAACCAGTAAATCACTAGCAGCCCCAGGGCTTGTACCTATGCAATGCAAGACGAGGGACCCCAAGTACCTGGGGGTGTGCACGAACTTTCCTGAGCATTTGCCTGGGCAGGGACAAAGATCTGTAATGCAAGGACTTTCCCGAGTGTCTGCGCGGGTGAAGGCAGTACCCTAGGCTTGAATAAAGATCTCCAGCCCAGGCTTGGACCTCGAGTGAGGACCCAGAGCAAACAGGAGCAAGGCTGTGGAAGCAGCCCCTGAGACTGCTGAACGAGCCTCGGGCAGAGGGGCAGACCGGGATGTACCAGGACGCCTGACCCCCTGAGGCCCCGGGAGCTTAGAAAGCCCAGGCAGACCCTGAGTGTGAAGACAAAGCTAAAAAGGGGCGGGGCTAATGATGGCAAGTCGAGAACTCCAGAAGAAGAAAAAGATTATGAAAAAAAACTCTGGAACAATTGACAACTTTTACACAGAGAAAATCCACACAACACAGGAGGACAAACAAGTATCCAAACCTTCCCAAAACAAGGAAAACTGGTCAGAAGCTATTGAAGTGTTCAAAAATGAGACATTGAGGAAGATGGAAGAGATCTGGCAAGAAAATAGCAGTTTAAGAGGCAGAATTTCACAATTGGAAAGTGAGGCAAGTCAACAGAAGACCAGAAATGACCAGATTGAAAAGGAAAACCAGTCCCTAAAGGCTAGAATTGAGCAATTAGAAGCCAATGATCTCTCAAGACAACAAGAACAAATAAAACAAAGTCAAAAGACTGATAAAATAGAAGGAAACATGAAATAGCTCAATGAGAAAGTGACAGACCAAGAAAACCAGTCAAGAAGAGGCAATTTGAGAATCATTGGTCTTCCAGAAAAGGCAGAAATTAACAGAAACTTGGACTCCATACTTAAAAGAAATTATTCAGCAAAATTGCGTTGAAGTTCTACAAAGAGAGGGCAATATAGACACTGAAAGGATCCATAGATCACCCTGTATACTGGACACAGAAAAGTCAACACCAAGGAATATAATAGCAAAACTCAAGAGCTTTCAAGTAAAAGAAAAAATCTTACAAGAAGCCAGAAAGACACAATTCAAATATCAAGGAGCACCAATCAGGATCACACAGGATCTGGCAGCCTCCACGCTAAAAGACCTGAAGGCTTGGAATATGATATTCAGAAAGGCAAGAGAGATGGGCCTTCAGCCATGGATCAACTACCCATTGAAACTGACTATATACTTCCTGGGGAAATTATGGGCATTCAACAAAATTGAAGATTTCCAAGTTTTTACACAAAAGAGACCAGGACTAAATGGAAAGCTTGATACCCAACCACAAAAATGAAGAGAAACATGAAAAGGTAAATAAGAAACAGAGGAGAAAGAAAGAAAACTTATAATTTTTTAAATTTGACTCTTTAAGGGCTTAAATAAGATCTAATTATCTGTATTCCTATGTGGAGAAATGCTATGTATAATTCTCTGTAGTGAACTCTATTCACTATTATAGCAACCAGAAGAATAATTCATAGGGAGAGGATAGGATACTAAATGGTCTAAGATGACATGGGGGGTGGGAAAAAGGGAGGGAATAGTAGGGGACACCAAGAAAAATCTGAGTAAATAAGAAAAATAGGATATTCTTTTACACACAAAGAGGGCATGGGAAGGGGAGGGGATTAATACTATTATAAGAAGGAGAGTAAGAGAGCATTAAGAGGGAATAATCAAACCTTACTCTCAGTGTAATCAACCAGGAGAGGGAAGAGTAGCTTTATTATCTAACCCTCTATCTAACCCTACTGAGAAAGTCAGAAGGGACAAACCAAAGGGATAAGGGGAGTGGGGAGGTCAAAAAAGGGAAGGGAGAAGAAGGGGGAGGGAATTTATTAGGCCTTTAAAAAACAAAAAGAGGGGAATAACAAGGGAGGGGGCAGAAAGGGAAGTCAATCAAGGGACTGGATAAAGGATACTGGTTCAAAGCATAATATTGGTTTAAAAGAAAATAGTGTAAGAAGGGGTGGGTCTAGGGGAAGATACAAAAATGTCAGTGAATGCACAACTGACAATTGTAACTCTGAATGTGAATGGGATGAACTCGCTCATAAAACAGAAGCAAATAGCTGAGTGGATCAGAAACCAAAATCCTACCATATGTTGTCTACAAGAAACACATATGAGGTGGGTAGACATACACAAGTTGAAGGTTAAGGGCTTGAACAAAATCATTTGGGCAGCAAATGAAAAAAAGAAGGCAGGAGTGGCTATTATGATCTCTGACAAAGCCAAAGTAAAAATAGTTATGATTAAAAAAGACAGGGAAGGTTATTACATCCTGATTAAAGGCAGTGTAAACAATGAGGAAATAACAATGCTCAATATATATGCACCAAGTGGTAGAGCATCCAAATGAATAAAAGAGAAAATGGCAGAGCTCAAGAAGGAAATAGGTAGTAAAAACATAATAGTGGGAGATCTAAATATTCCTCTTTCAGATCTAGATAAATCAAACCAAAAAATAAATAAGAAAGAGGTAAGAGAGGTGAATGAAGTCCTAGAAAAATTAGATTTAATTGATATGTGGAGAAAAATAAATAGGGACAAAAAGGAATACACCTTATTTTCAGCTGAACATGGTACATTCACAAAGACTGACCATGTAATAGCACATAGAAACATTGTAAACAAATGGAAAAGAGGAGATATAATAAATGTAACCTTCTCAGATCATAATGTAATAAAAATAATAATTAGTAAGGGCACCTGGACAGGTAAATCAAAAACCAATTGGAAATAAAACAATATGATCATCCAAAACCAATTTGTCAAAGAAGAAATTATAGAAACAATCAACAATTTCATTGAAGAAAATGACAATGATGAGAAAACCTATCAAACTCTGTGGGATGCAGCCAAGGCAATACTCAGGGGGAAATTTATATCCTTGAATGCATATATTAACAAATTAAGGAGGGCAGAGATTAATGAATTGGGTATGCAACTCAAAAAATTAGAAAGCGAACAAATTAAAAACCCTCAGATGAGAACTAAATAAGAAATAATAAAAATTAAGGGAGAAATGAATAAAATCAAAATTAAAAGAACTATTGAATTAATAAATAAGACTAGAAGATGGTATTTTGAAAAAACAGGTAAAATTGACAAAGTACTGGTCAATCTAGTAAGAAAAAGGAAAGAAGAAAACCAAATTGACAGTATTAAAGATGAAAAGGGAGACCTCACCTCTAATGAAGGGGAAATTAAGGCAATCATTAAAAACTATTTCACCCAATTATATGGCAACAAATATAACAATTTAGGAGATATGGATGAATATTTACAAAAATATAAATTGCCTAGATTAACAGCAGAAGAAATAGAATACCTAAATAATCCCATATCAGAAATAGAAATTGAACAATCCATCAAAGAACTCCCTAAGAAAAAATCACCAGGACATGATGGATTCACAAGAGAATTCTATCAGACATTCAAAGAGCAACTAATCCCAATACTATACAAATTATTTGATATGATAAGCAAAGAAGGAGTCCTACCAAATTCCTTTTATGACACAAATATGGTACTGATTCCAAAGCCAGGGAGACCAAAAAGAGAGAAAGAAAACTATAGATCAATCTCCCTAAGGAACATAGATGCAAAAATCTCAAATAGAATACTAGCAAAGAGACTCCAGCAAGTAATTAAGAAGATCATCCACCATGATCAGGTGGGATTCATACCAGGAATGCAAGGATGGTTCAACATTAGGAAAGCCATCCACATAGTTGACCATATCAACAGTCTAACAAACAAAAATCACATGATTATCTCAAAAGATGCTGAAAAAGCCTTTGACAAAATACAGCATCCATTCCTATTGAAAACATTGAAAAGTATAGGAATAGAGGGACCCTTCCTAAAAATAATAAACAGTATATACCTAAAACCATCGACAAGCATTATATACAATGGCGTTAAATTAGAAACCTTCCCAGTAAGATCAGGTATGAAACAAGGATGCCCATTATCACCTCTCTTATTAACATAGTACTAGAAACACTAGCAATAGCAATTAGTGAAAAAAAGAAATTGAAGGTATCAAAATAGGCAAGGAAGAGACTAAGCTATCATCTTTGCAGATGATGTGATGGTATACTTAAAAAATCCTAGAGAATCATCTAAGAAGCTGGTAGAAATAATCAACAAATTTAGCAAAGTTTCAGGATACAAAATAAATGCACATAAATCATCTGCATTTGGATATATTTCCAACACATTAGAGCAGCAAGAAGTAGAAAAAGAAACACCATTTAAAATCACCCTAAACAATATAAAATACTTGTCCATCTATCTACCAAAACAAACACAGCAATTATATGAAAACAACTACAAAACACTTTTCAAAAAAATAAAACTGGATCTCAACAATTGGAAAACCATTAATTGTTCATGGGTAGGACGAGCTAACATAATGAAAATTAACATTCCACCCAAATTAATTTACCTATTTAGTGCCATACCTATCAAATTACCAAAAAACTTCTTTACTGAATTAGGAAAAACTATAACAAAGTTCATTTGGAATAACAAAAGTTCAAGAATATCAAGGGAAATAATGAAAAAAATGTGAAGGAAGGGGGCCTAGCAGTACCAGATATTAAACTATACTATAAAGCAGCAGTCATCAAAACAATACAGTACTGGCTAAGAGATAGAGAAGATGATCAATGGAATAGACTTGGGGTTAATGACATCAGCAAGACAGTGTATGATAAACCCAAAGAGCCCAACTTTTGGGACATGAATCCACTATTTGACAAAAACTGCTGGGAAATTTGGAAAACAATATTGGAGAGATTAGGTTTAGATCAACACCTCACACCCTACACCAAGATAAATTCAGAATGGGTGAATGACCTGAATATAAAGTGGGAAACTATAAATAAGTTAAGTGAACACAAAATAGTATACTTGTCAGATCTCTGGGAAAGGAAAGACTTTAAAACCAAGCAAGAGTTAGAGAAAATTACAATGTGAAAATTAAATGGTTTTGATTATATTAAGCTAAAAGCTTTTGTACAAACAAAAATAATGTAGTCAAAATCATAAGGGAAACAACAAATTGGGAAAAATCTTTATAACAAAAACCTCTGACATGGGGTCTAATTATTGAAATATACAAGGAGTTAAAGCAATTGTATAAAAAATCAAGCCATTCCCCAATTGAAAAATGGGTAAGAGACGTGAATAGGCAAATCTCAGGTAAAGAAATCAAAAGTATCAATAAGGACATGAGAAAGTGTTCTAAATCTCTAATAATCATAGAAATGCAAATCAAACAACTCTGAGGTATCACCTCACTCCTAGCAGACTGGCTAAAAGGAAAGAAGGGGAGAGTAATGATTGTTGGAGGGGATGTGGCAAAATTGGGACATTAATGCATTGCTGTTGGAGCTGTGAACTGATCCAACCATTCTGGCTGGCAATTTGGAACTATGGTCAAAGGGCTATAAAAGAATGCCTGCCATTTGATCCAGCCATACCATTGCTGGTATTGTACCCCAAAGAGATCATAGATAAACAGACTTGTACAAAAATATTTATAGCTGTGCTTTTTGTAGTGGCAAATGTTATGATGATAATAACAGATAGTTTGGAGAAGCAGATAAATGTGTCAGGGCCAAATATAGCTTTAAGTCAAGAGCCAGAGATTGACAGGCTACAGTGAGGAAAGGAGGGGGTTAAAACACTCCTGGCTCTCAAACCCCTCCCCCTCTAACTGCTTCTGCTTCAGTTGGTAATGAAGACAGGAATAAGATTCTTCTGGTAAGTTTCAGTTATGGCTGAAACCCCAATTGATGTTCCTTTTCTTAAATTCATATTTCTCACAGGTCAGTATGATGAGTAAATAGAAATTATTTATCTAACTGTTGAGGACAGAGGAGATCTTAAACTGGCAGCCAACAGGATTCAACCCAAATGTACAGACTGAATTGTAAGTATCTTCCCAAATAATTATCAGGCACAGATTTGAAGGTAAAAAGTTATATTAGGAATTAACAAGGAAAATTAGAGAAGTTAATGAAGGTTTTAGGATAAAAGGAAAGGTGACCCTGAACTGTTAAATTGATGCCCCTTTCCCCCTCCTCACTGGAGGGGATGAAGCACTTAACTAAAACTGGCTCTCTTGCTATAGATAAATATCTTACTCTCTAGTCACTAAGTAATTATATAATTATATTAATGAAAAATAGTAATAACAAATAGCCTAACCCTATTAGTAGAAATCACTAGCTTATGCTACAATGGCCACCTCAGGAGAAACCCCAAGTCAGGAGTAGCAAGCAGAGTGTCTGCTCACATCCACTCCCACAAATTAACTGTATCCAACCCTTCTCAGCTGCCCCTCACCCAAAGTTCTCCAGGGGGTCCCCTGGAACTCTGGGTGAGACCATCCCTGTACCTTTGCAGGGATTCCATGCTTTGCATCTCCACACAACACAAAGAACTGGAAAGTGAGGGTATGTACTTCAATTGGGGAATGGCTGAACAAACTGTGGTATATGCTGGTGATGGAAAACTATTGTGCTAAAAGGAATAATAAACTGGAGGAATTCAAGGTGAACTGGAAAGACCTCCAGGAACTGATGCAGAGCAAAAGGAGCAGAGCCAGAAGAACTCTGTACACAGAGACTGATATAGTATGGTAAAATCGAGTGTAATGGACTTCTGTACTAGAAACAACGCAATGACACAAGACAGCTCTGAGGGATTTATGGTAAAGAATGCTACCCACATTCAGAGGAAGATCTGCAGGAGAGGAAACATAGAAGATAAACAATTGCTTGAATGCAGGGGCTGAGGCAGACATGATTGGGTATGTGGACTCAAAACTACCACACCAATGCAACTAACAACAATATGGAAATAGGCCCTGAACAAGGACACATATTACAACCAGTGGAAATGTGCTTTGGCCATGGGTGGGGGGGAGAGTGGGGGTGAAGGGGAAAGTAGGGGCATAAAGTAAGTAAACAGTTTAAAAATAAATATTAATAAATGTTTAAAAATTAAAAACATAAAAAATAAAGTCAACTATCAAATAAAAAAAACACAGCTTCTTAATCCAATATGACTTGCTTTTGGCTTCACCTAGTGTTGAAGTGCATCAGGAGGATAGCAAGCACCTCCTTTTGGAACTATGTAAGAGAGGTCATAAGGTCTCCAAAGACAAAGTTCGGTGGTTTCTCCTCAAAGTTGTTTATTTATGTTTCACTTTAACTGCTGGGTCCCATCTTATTTCTTCAAAAATTATTGAAAGTATCCAAAAATTAAGTGCTCCTACCACAAAAAAACAAACAAACAAAAAAAAAACATTAAGGGCAATTCTTGGAGCAACGGGATTCTGTTGGCAGTGGATCCCTTGCTATGGGGAAATCACTAAAGCCCTTGTATCACTTACAAAAAATTCAGTCTATGAAACACTTAAATTGGAAACAGAACACCAGACAGCTCTTTCAAATTTAAAACAGGCTATCCTGTCTGTCCCCCAAATCATGATAAGCCATTTACTTTACATGTCCATGAACAGAAAGGGGTTGCTTAAGGTGTTCAGAGTCAACTTTGGGTACCTGATCAATTCCATGTAGCCTATTATTCAGCCCAGCTGGACCCAGTAGATTCAGAAGCACCGACATGTCTTAGAGGAGTAGCTACAAATACTCTATTAGTGACTAAATCTGCCAACCTAGTATTAAGATGCCCTCTGACCATAATGTACCCATATGAGGTTGAGGTATTGTTACTGAGACATAGGACACAAGCATTTACAGATCAAAGGATTACAAGATATGAGATAACTCTATTGAACAATAAATATACCACTTTAAAACGTTGTGGAATTCTTAATCTTGCAACCTCACTCCCCAATTTGTCAACTTCTGGAGAACCTTTACATGATTGTACCTCTTTAGTGTCCATTGTTGATAAAACTTGCAATGATTTATTAGACACCTCTTTGGGCAACCCCAAATAAATATTATTTACACATCATTCATCCTTTATGAGGGATGGCATGTGCTATACATGAGCTCAGGTTGTTACAGAATTTGCCACTCTGTGGTTGGCTTCTTTACCCTCAAATATATAAGCACAGGGAGCAGAACTCACAGCTTTAAAAGATGCCTGTATTATAGTAAAGGATAAGAGGGCCACAATTTACATGGACTCCCATTATGCATTTGGCATTTGTCATGCCATTGGCATGCTATGGCTTCAAAGGGGATTCCTGACATGAGCTGGAAAATGTATTGCCAAAGCAGACCTTATTACTGAACTTCTTTCTGCCCTCCAGATCCCCAAAACCATTGCTGTTGTTCATTGCTCTGCACATACACATGGTACTGACCCTGTCTCCAGGGGAAATGACTGGTCAGATGCCATAGCAAAGCCAGCGGCCTTAGAAGGACCTGAACAGACTTCAGCACTGACAGTCACTAATGATTTGGATCTGTCCCTTTCCTATCCTGACCAGGAAGTGGAACAATGGAAAAAGAAATTCGAAGCCAGTATGGGTATCATTAGATGGCAAACCCATGCTCCCTAGAAATTTCTATACCAAAATTTGTAAAATCATTCATAAACATGGTCATTTTAGCTCCCAAGGCATTGTAGACTCTGTTAAAAGAGTATGAGTAGTACCTGGAATAACTACAATTGCCTCCAAAATATATACAGCTTTCCCTACCTACCAGGTCTTCAATCAATATGCTTTTTGTGGTAAACACTTTAATGGACTTTCTCTTGCTTACATATCATTTGAGTACTTACAAATTGATTTTATCTGCTGAAAGCTGGACAGTATAAATTTTGTCTGGTCATAGTTGATCAGCTGACCAGGTGGTTTTAAGCCTTTCCTACTGCTTGGGGGACAGTGGCTTTTGTTTCCAAAGTCTTCCTAAAAGAAATTATTCCCCATTTTGGACTGCCAGCATGTATTGATTTGGATAAAGGAACCCATTTTACTGATTCAGTATTATCACAAATTTACTCATTTGGGGGGATAACTCCTAAATTTCATACATCTTATCATCCCCAGAGCTCCGGACAAGTTGAATGGATGAATAAAGAACTTAAAACTGTGATTGGCAAATTGGGCATGGAGACTCATCTAAAATGGCCCAAAATTTTACCTCTGGCCCTATTTTATCTCAGAAGCTGACCCAGAGATGATTCACACAACTCACCATTTGAGATGCTCTTAGGACATTCACCTATTCAAGACCAACCATTTACCCCTGCCTATGCTTCATTGTTAAGAGGGGATACAACCATTACCGTGTACATCAAACAATTGCAAACCAAATTGCAAGAGCTCTATGATTCTGGATTTGCTGTTCAGTCAGGCCCTATAGACTTCTCACTTCATTATCTAAACCCAGGTGATAGCATGTACGTAAAGAACTTCAAACATACTGGGTCAACTGAACCTGCTAATCATGGACCATTCCAGGTCCTATTGACTACACCAAAGGCTATTAAAATTGGGAAGAAGGATTCATGGATTTGTTGTAGCCATGTAAAACTAGTACCTTTTGTTGATACTGAATAATTGACTGTACCATCCTGTAATTGACTATAGATTGTATTTGTGACTTCCTTATTGTTACATAATGTATTTTGTATTTTTATTGTTGTTGTTGTTATTTCACTGTATTTGATCAATTTCCTTGAAGGAAACCTGTATCTGTATCGATTTGATATGCATTTTGTGCTTTTTGTAAAATGTTTGTATTTTCTTGAATGTATTATTGCTTTTATACATCCATTGTTTTACCTCATTTGCACTCACACTGGATCATGGCTAAGTTAAGAGGAAATGCATCTAAATTCTTGAGTAAGAATCTTTATATTCTACCCCTTCTTAAGTGACATAAATTGCAACATATATATACATATATTTTTTTCTCATTGTCACTGATTATAGGAGATATATATATATATATACACATATATATATATATATAAATTATAGCACATTTTTTAAATTGCATGTGTAATTTTTGTATTTGAAGCACATGTTTTCTATCTAAATTGAAAGAGTTTTTGATTATTAGATTATTTTAGGTTTAGTATACCCCAATTGTTCTAACTGTAACTGCCTGCCCCAAAGCCTACTGAAAGACTACTGAAACTGCCATTTGTTTTTAACTAATATGGTACTTTGCACATATGTCTGATTTGAAGAAATGGGACCAACAAAGGAGCACAAATTTCATCTATACAGTGCCAAAGAAGCACAGATACCTACACAATACCAAAGAAACACATACTTAACCTGACTGATGCCAAACGAGCACATAGATCAAATAGAGAAACTCATCCTACTAGGATTGCTGAGACTTCTATGCCAATAAAAAGGACTTGAACCTATTGTGAGAATCAAGGTTGCGAAGCTTAACATACATTAAGACATAGGAGTCCTTGAGCCACACTGATTGTGAAAATTTATGTCAAGTACCTAACAATTGGCTGTTCTGGCTCCATATTCTATCCCTGAGAAGAAATGACGAAAGAAGAAATGGATAAAAAATGTAATATCAGACCAATAAAATACAAATCTAGTCTTTTCCCTACATTTCTTACTGTGGTGGTTAACTGTGGCCCTGGTTGCTGAATGGTTACTTGCGTGATGTTGGACATGGATTATTTGATTGGGCATTATTCAAAAAGACCTTTTGTGATTGTGATTTTTTTCTTATTTTTAATTCTCTTTTCATATAAAATTTTGATTTGGATGCTTAGAATTTTTCATCCACTAGTTATTTGGTCTCATTTGTGCTAATTTTTCTGATGAATTTGATTGGCAGTGATTCATATGCCTCCTGTCTCAGCTATATTTCATACACTCTGTGAATTCAATGGTTCTTTCTGTCCTCCTCAGGGGGGAATGTGTTTTTATTTCATACGGAGAGTTTAATTTATTTTAGGAAAACAGATTTACTACCTCATGTAATCCAAATGGAGATGCCCATGGAGACCATATGGAGAACACATGCTGATCCAGGAGCCTAAGAGAGCAACCGGATGTGCAAATTTTGAACTTTGGGAGATTTGGTTTAAAATTCATTTGTCTTGTTAAAATTCATTTGTTTTGTTAAATCCATCTGTTTTGTTTAAATGAATTTGTTTTATGTGTGTGTGTGTGTGTGTGTGTGTGTGTATTTGTAAAAGAAAGGGGCTGTATCCTGAATTTTTTGTACAAGAAGTGCCAAATATTTGATTTCCTTATATTGTAAATATTTTTACCATTCTCCCCTTGTATTGATGTATATACCCTTTTTTTCATTGTAATTGTAAATTTATTTATGTTTGTTACGATCCATTGGGGAGACTGGTCTCCCAAAAGATCACAGGGGGGAATTTATGCTGTTTAAAATTATTCTAAGCCCTGGGAGACTACATCTCCCAGGACTCCCTTCTACCACTTCCCCTGACACCTCCCACTTCCTTTGTGGGAGGTGTCAGAGAAAGTATAAAAGAAAGAGCTTTGGTGTCTTTTTGCTCTCTTGAGCCCAGAGGATGGTCTCAACCCTGGAGGCTCTTGACCCTGGAGTGCCTACCTGAGGAGACCCTTTTTCCCTACCTAACCTTTCCCTTTCCTAATTAAATAAAACCTAGCTATTCTAACAATAAGTGCTACCTGCTCTTTATTGACCTCTGAAGAGCTGAGGTCAATTTCCCCTCCTGGACATTGGGGGCTACTGGCTGGGCTATCTTCCTTCCCTTCCTCTGGCTTTCCCTTCCTTTCCCTTTTTACCCTTCCTTTCCCTTCCTTCTCCTATCCTACATCCCTTCCTAACACTCACCCCTCATAGAGGCCACCCCGGAAGGGTATTCAATCTAAGACTGAGATAACTCATCCAATTCCAGTTACAGTACATGTGTGGGACATTATTCCCTCCACCCCAGAATGTTTCTAATATTCAGCATGGAGACAAAATCAAAGGAAAAAATCCCCTCAAAATGAATAAAAAATAGAGAAAAAGCCTGACACTAGGAAAATATTTCAAAAGGCAAGAAGACCAAAATACAAGTTGATAAGAGCACAGAAATAAAAAATTAAAATGTGTGAAGCCTCACATAATAAGAAACTTAGAAGAAAAAGTAGAAATTAAAATGATAGAAACAGATCAACAATTTATTTTAAAAAACTTAATAGAGAAAACAGTTTCCTAAAAAATTGAAATTAAATTCTTCAAATAAGAAATTACTCCCTTTGGAAATATAAAACCTAAAAGGGGAAAATGTTTCCAAAAAAATTAGAATTGAGCAAATGGAAGCAAAACATTTCATGAGAAAGAAGGAAACAATATAACAAATTCAAAATAAGCAAAAATAGGAGGAAATTTTTTGGGTTGCCTAAATGCTATGATCAAAAAATAAACCTGGAAAGCATATTAAAAATTATCAGGGAGAACTGCCCTGATATTCTTGAATAAGAAGGCAAAGTAGAAACAAAGAATCTGACAAACACTTTTGGAAAGAAATCTTAACTTTAGAAATTCTAATACAGTTATACTCAAATTCCAGCCAGGGAAAAGACAAAATATTATAAGCATTCAGAAAAATATCAAATATTTGGGAACCATGATCAGGATTACACAATATCTTGCAGCTTCTACATAAAAAAAATCAGAGGGCATGAAGTACAATATTTACAAGGCAAACGATCTTGGCTTACAATAACAAATCACCTCCACAGACAGAGTATTATGCTTCAGGGGAAATAATGAACAGTTAATAAAATGAAAGAATTCCAGGCATTCCTGACAAAACTGCCTGAGCTATAAAAAAATTCAATGATCAAATCTGATAGTCAAAAGAAGCATAAAAATATAAAGAGAAAAAATTCAAGGGAATCAGTGTGGTTATACCATGCATGGGAAAGTGGTAACTAAAATACTTAGGATTGCTATAAGACAAAAGATATTTAAGATACTTTAAGGTAATCAAGGGAAACAGAGTGCAACGGATTACATTACTAATAAAAATGTGATAAATAAGGTGATTAAAATATCAATGATACTTGTACCTAAGATACCTAAAGTAAGTACCTAGGAAAATTAAGGTATGAAACTATTCAAGGACTTTATGACTACTGTATCAATGAATACAAGCATATATAGACAGAGAGCAGGGACTAAGATAAATATTATGGGGTGATAGTCAAAAAATCAAAGGTAAGAAAGAGGAATATACTGGGAAGAGAAAAAAGGAGAAAAATTGAAGTTAATTCACATGAAGAGAATCAATACAGTGGAATGGAGGAAGGGGGAAAGAGTGGCTAGAAATACTTAAAACCTACTCTCATTAGAATTGGCATAAATTGGCTATAACATCCATTCTCAGGTATAGAAATCTATCTTCCAACAAAGTGGAAAAGATATTTATAACAACTCTCACTTAGCAAAAGATTCATTTCTAAAATATATAACTAAGTTATTTTTTAAGAATAAAAAAGTAGGTTCCCTGGTTAAGATGGTGGCAGAGTAAAAAGCAGCACTTAACCTCTCCTAATCAAAACACACAGGACTCCTCAAGGGGACATAAAAACAAATCCAGACGAAAGGAGGGACCCCACAACAGGGCGCAGTGTGGAAGGTATGTGGAATCGGGGCATTTCCATGCTATAAAGGGGTGAAACAGCTCTCACTAAATCATGAGCTGAGCAACACACACACACACACACACACACACACACACACACACACACACACACACACCCCACCTACAGTGCCAAAGCCAGCTCAAGAGAAATAGAGCAAGTTTGGAGCACCCATTGAGTCATTGTCAGCTCCAGGGCCTGTTCCTGAGAGCAGCAAGACTAAGGACCCCAAAAAGCTAAAGAACGCATATGGACTTTGAGCATGGACACTGAGCACAGGCTCAGGTGGAGGCGAACACAGGCACACACTAGTGAGTGAAGGCTCTGAAACCCTGAGTGGGGAACCAGTGCAGATGAGTATACAACTGTGGAAGCAGCGCCCTGAGACTTGTAAAGGAGCCTCCTGCAGAGGATCAAGCAAGGGGGTCCACCAGGGGGCTTGACCTTCAGAAAAACCAGACCTGAGACCTCAGGAGCTGAAAGAGCACAGACAGACCCTGCGCGTTAGGATAAAGCTGAGAATGGGTTGGGTTAACAATGGCAACCCAGAATCAGGAAGGCCAAAAGAGAAAGATTAACAACAAGAAGAAATATTTAACACTTGACAACTTTTACACAGAGAAAATCCAGACAACTGAGCAAACAAAAGAGGAGAACAAACAAGCATCTGGACCCTTCTAAAATAATGAAAACTGGTCAAAAGTGCTTGAAGAGTTCAAAGCTGAGATGACAAGGAAGATGGAAAAGATTTGGCTAGAGAAATGAGAAATAGCTCAAAAGGAAATCAGGCAGGAAAATAACAGTTTAAAAGGCAGAATTTTGCAAGTGGAAAATGAGGCTCAGAAACCAAAGGAACTGATGAGCAAATTGAGCACCAGAAATGACCAGATTGAAAAGGAAAACCAAAAGATTATAGCCGAAAACCAGTCCCTAAAAACTAGAATTGAGCAATTAGAAGCCAATGATCTCACAAGACAGCAAGAACAAATAAAACAAAGTCAAAAGACTGATAAAATAGAAGGAAACATTAAATATATCAATGAGAAAGTGACAGACCATGAAAAATGGTCTAGAAGAGACAATTTGAGAATCATTAGTCTTCTTGAAAAAGCAGAAATTAATAGAAATTTGGACTCCATACTAAAAGAAATTATTCAGCAAAATTTCTCTGAAGTTCTACAACAAGAGGGCAATATAGACATTGAAAGGATACATAGATCACCCTCTACACTAGACCCAGAAAAGACAGTCCCCAGGAATATAATAGCCAAATTGAAGAGCTTCCAAGTAAAAGAAAAAAATCTTACAAGAAGCCAGAAAGAGACAATTCAAATATCAAGGAGCACCAATCAGGATCACACAGGATCTGGCAGCTTCCATGGTAAAAGACCGCAAGGCTTAGAATATGATATTCAGAAAGGCAAGAGAGCTGGAACTTCAGCCACGGATCAACTACCCACCAAAATTGACTATAGACTTCCAGGGGAAAGTATGGGCATTCAACAAAATGGAAGATTTCCAAGTATTTGCACAGAAAAGACCAGGGCTAAATGCAAAGTTTGATAACCAACTACAAAAATCAAGAGAAACATGAAAAGGTAAATAAGAAACAGAGGGTAAAGAAAAAAACTCATAATTTTTAAATTTGCCTTTTTAAGGGCCTCAGTAAGATCTAATTATCTGTATTCCTATGTAGAGAAATGCTATGTATAATTCTCTGTAGTGAACTCTATTCACTATTATAGTATTCACTATTATAGTAATCAGAAGAACAATTAATAGGGAGAGGGTGGGATACTAAATGGTCTAAGATGATATGGGGGGTGCTAAAGAGGAGGGTGAATAGCAGGGGACACAAAGAGAAACTTGAGAGAATAAGAAAAATAGGAATATTCTATTATACATGAAGAGGGCATGGGAAGGGGAGGGGAGAAATACTATTATAAGAAGGAGAGGAAGAGAGCATTAAAAGGTAATATTTTAACCTTACTCTCAGTATAATCAACCCAGAGAGGGAAGAGTAGCTATATTATCCATTGGGATATAAAACTCTATCTAACCCTACTGAGAAACTCAGAAGGGATAAACCAAAAGGAGCAGGGGAGTGAGGAGGTTAAAAAAGGGAGGGGAGAAGAAGGAGGAGGTAATTTATTAAGCCTATAAAAATAAAAAGACTGGAATAATAAGGGAGGGGTAGAAAGGGAAGTTAATCAAGGAAGGGGATAAGGGATACCAGCTTAAAGGAAACCACTGGTTTAAAAGGAAATAGTTTAAGAAGAAGGGGTAGGAATAGGGAAGGATACAAAAATGTCAGCAAATTCACAACTGATATTTATAACTCTGAATGTGAATGGGATGAACTCCCTCATAAAACGGAAGCAAATAGCAGAGTGGATTAGAAATCAAAACCCTACCATAGGTTCCGGGTTAAGATGGCGGCAGAGTAAGAAGCAGCTCTTAACCTCTCCTGACCGAAACACACAAAACTCCTCAAGGGGACATAAAAACAAGTCCAGACGAACGGAGGAACCCCCACAACAGGGCACAGCATGGAAGGTACGTGGAATCGAGGCATTTCCATGCTATAAAGGGGTGAAACAGCCCTCACGAAATCGCGGGCTGAGCAACCACCCCACCCCCACCCCCTCCACACTTATCTATAGCTCTGAAGCCAGCTAAAAAGAAATAGAGCAAGTTTGGGGCACCCATCGAGTCATTGGCAGTTCCGGGGCCTGTTCCTGAGAGCAGCAAGACATAGGACCCCAGTAAGCCAAAAAACGCAGGCGAAATCTGAACGCAGGAGCAGGACGCAGGGCGCAGAGCGCAGGCTGAACAGAGCTCAGGCACTGAGGAGGCGTGGGTGGAGGCAGACACAGCCAGGAAATAAAGCCTAAGTGGGGAACCAGTGCAGACGGGTATACAACTGTGAAAGCAGCGTCCTGAGACTTGTAAAGAAACCTCCTGCAGAGGATCAAGCAAGGGGGCCCACCAGGGGGCTTTTCCTTGGAAAAAACCAGAACTCAGACCTCAGGAGCCAATAGATCGTGGACAGACACTGAGCGCGAGGATAAATCTGAGAAGCTGCTGGGCTAATGATGGCTACTCAGTCTCAGGAAGTTCAGAAGAGAAAGAATAACAACAAGAAGAAGTCTTTAACACTCGACAGCTTTTACACAGAGAAAATCCAGACAACCGAGCAAACAGAGGAGGAGAACAAACAAGCATCCGGACCCTCCTGAAATAAGGAAAACTCCTCACAAGCTATGGAAGAGTTCAAAACTGAGATTCTGAGGAAAATGGAAGAGATCTGGCAAGAAAATAACTGTTTAAAAGGTAGAATCTTGCAATTGAACACCAGAGATGACCAGATTGAAAATGAATACCAAAAGATTATGGCCGAAAACCAGAAGATTATGGCCGAAAACCGAAAGATTATAGCCGAAAATCAATCCCTAAAGGGTAGAATTGAGCAAGTAGAAGCTAATGATCTCTCAAGACAACAAGAACAAATAAAACAAAGTCAAAAGACTGAAAAAATAGAAGGAAACATAAAATATCTCAATGAGAGAGTGACAGGCCAAGAAAACCGGTCTAGAAGAGACAATTTGAGAATAATTGGTCTTCCAGAAAAACCAGAAATTAATAGAAACCTGGACTCCGTACTAAAAGAAATTATTCAGCAAAATTGCCCTGAAGTCCTACAACAAGAGGGCACTATAGACATAGAAAGGATTCATAGAACACCAACTACATTCAATCCAGAGAAAAAATGGGTAGAAATATTATTGCCAAATTCAAAAGCTTTCAAGCAAAAGAAAAATTCTTACAAGAAGACAGAAAGGGACAATTCAAATATCAAGGAGCTCCAATCAGGATCACACAGGATCTGGCAGCCTCCACGCTAAAAGACCGTAAGGCTTGGAATACAATATTCAGAAAGGCAAGAGGGCTGGGCCTGCAACAACGGATCAACTACCCATCAAAATTGACTATATATTTCCAGGGGAAAGTATGGGCATTCAACAAAATTGAAGAATTCCAGGTATTTGCACAGAAAAGACCAGGGCTAAATGGAAAGTTTGATATCGAACCACAAAAACCGAGAGGAACCTGAAAAGGTAAATAAGATACAGAGGGGAAAGAAAGAAAGCTTATAATTTTTAAATTTGCCTTTTTAAGCACCTCAGTGACATCTAATTATATATATTCCTATGTAGAGAAATGTTATATATAATTCTCTGTAGTGAACTCTATTCACCATTATAATATTCACTATTATAGTAATCAGAAGAATAATTCACATGTTGAGGGTGGAACACTAAATAATCTAAGATGGCGTGTGGTAGGAGAAAGATGGGGTAAATAGCAGGGGACACCAAGAGAAACTTGAGTGAATAAGAAAATAGAATATTCTATTACACACAAAGAGGGCATGGGAGGGAGAGGGGACAAATAGTATTATAAGAAGGAGAGGAAGAGAGCATAAAGAGGTAATAATCAAACCTTACTCTCAGTGTAATCAACCCAGAGAGGGAAGAGTAGCTATACTATCCATTGGGAAATACAACTCTTTATCTAACACTTCTGAGAAAGTTAGAAGGGATAAACCAAGGGGAGCAGGGGAGTGGGGAGGACAAAAAAAAGGGAGGGGAGAAGGGGGAGAGAATTCATAAGGCCTTTAAAAACAAAAAGGGGGGAGAAATAAGGGAAGGGGTAGAAAGGGAAGTCAATCAAGGGAGGGGATAAGGGATAGGGTCTTAATAGCAAACCACTGGCTTTAAAGGAAATAGCTTAAGGAGAAGGGGTAGGAATGGGGGAGGATTTGAAAATGTCAGCAAAGGCACAACTGATGATTATAACTCTGAATGTGAATGGGATGAACTCACTCATAAAACGGAAGCAAATAGCAGAGTAGATTAGAAACCAAAATCCCACCATATGTTGTCTACAAGAAACACATATGAGGTGGGTGGACATACACAAGTTTAAGGTCCGGGGTTTGAGCAAAATCTTTTGGGCATCAAATGAGAAAAAGAAGGCAGGAGTGCCTATTATGATTTCTGACAAAGCCAAAGTAAAAATAGATATGATTAAAAAAGACAGGGAAGGTCATTACATCCTGATTAAAGGCAGTATAAACAATGAGGAAATAACATTGCTCAATATGTATGCACCAAGTGGCATAGCACCCAAATTCATAAAGGATAAACTGGAAGAGCTCAAGAAGGAAATAAATAGTAAAACCATACTAGTGGGAGATCTAAATATTCCTCTGTCAGATCTAGATAAATCAAACCAAAAAATTAATAAGAAAGAGGTAAGAGAGGTGAATGAAGTCCTAGAAAAATTAGATCTAATTGATATGTGGAGAAAAATAAATAGGGACAAAAAGGAATATAACTTCTTCTCAGCTGCACATGGCACATTCACAAAGATTGACCATGTTATAGGGCATAGAATAATTGCAAACAAATGCAAAAGAGCAGAAATAATGAACGTAACCTTCTCAGATCATAATGCAATTAAAATAATAACTAGTGAGGGCACTTGGACAAGAAAACCAAAAACTAATTGGAAATTAAATAATATGATTCTTCAAAACCAATTTGTCAAAGAAGGAATCATAGAAACAATCAACAATTTCATTGAAGAAAATGACAATGATGAGACATCCTACCAAACTATGTGGGATGCGGCCAAGGCAGTACTCAGGGGGAAATTTATATCCTTGAGTGCATATATTAACAAATTAAGGAGGGCAGAGATCAATGAATTGGGCATGCAACTCAAAAAATTAGAAAGTGAGCAAATTAAAAATCCCCAGATGAAAACTAAATTAGAAATACTAAAAACCAAGGGAGAAATTAATAAAATCAAAAGTAAAAGAACTATTGAATTAATAAATAAGACTAGAAGATGGTACTTTGAAAAAACAGATAAAATAGACAAAGTACTGGTCAATCTAATAAAAAAAAGGAGAGAAGAAAACCAAATTGATAGTATCAAAGATGAAAAGGGAGACCTCACCTCTAATGAAGGGGAAATTAAGGCAATCATTAAAAACTATTTTGCCCAATTATATGGCAATAAATATAACAATTAAGGAGATATGGACGAATATTTACAAAAATATAAACTGCCTAGATTAACAGCAGAAGAAATAGATTACCTAAATAATCCCATATCAGAAAAAGAAATTGAACAAGCCATCAAAGAACTCCCTAAGAAAAAATCG